>NC_091585.1:2241015-2246015 GCF_042767895.1 Penaeus vannamei
ATCTTCATCTTCATCCCTAAATTATCAATCTTCATCTTCATCCCTAAATTATCAATCTTCATCTTCTTCCCTGAATTATCAATCTTCATCTTCATCCCTAAATTATCAATCTTCATCTTCTTCCCTAAATTATCAATCTTCATCTTCTTCCCTAAATTATCAATCTTCATCTTCATCCCTAAATTATCAATCTTCATCTTCTTCCCTAAATTATCAATCTTCATCTTCATCCCTAAATTATCAGTCTTCATCTTCATCCCTAAATTATCAATCTTCATCTTCTTCCCTAAATTATCAATCTTCATCTTCCTCCCTAAATTATCAATCTTCATCTTCCTCCCTAAATTATCAATCTTCATCTTCTTCCCTAAATTATCAATCTTCATCTTCTTCCTTAAATTATCAATCTTCATCTTCTTCCCTAAATTATCAATCTTCTTCATCCCTAAATTATCAATCTTCATCTTCATCCCAAAATTATCATCTTCATTTTCATCCCTAAATTATCAGTCTTCATCTTCATCCCTAAATTATCAAAATTCATCTTCATCCCTAAATTATCAATCTTCATCTTCTTCCCTAAATTATCAATCTTCATCTTCATCCCTAAATAATCAATCTTCATCTTCTTCCCTAAATTATCAATCTTCATCTTCATACCTAAATTATCAATCTTCGTCTTCATCCCTAAATTATCAGTCTTCATCTTTATCCCTAAATTATCAATCTTCATCTTTATCCCTAAATTATCAATCTTCATCTTCATCCCTAAATTATCAGTCTTCATCTTCATCCCTAAATTATCAATCTTCATCTTCATCCCTAAATTAGCAATCTTCATCTTCATCCCTAAATTATCAATTTTCATCTTCATCCCTAAATTATCAATCTTCATCTTCATCCCTAAATTATCAATCTTCATCTTCATCCCTAAATTATCAGTCTTCATCTTCATCCCTAAATTATCAATCTTCATCTTCATCCCTAAATTATCAATCTTCATTTTCATCCCTAAATTATCAATCTTCATCTTCATCCCTAAATTATCAGTCTTCATCTTCATCCCTAAATTATCAGTCTTCATCTTCATCCCTAAATTATCAATCTTCATCTTCATCCCTAAATTATCAGTCTTCATCTTCATCCCTAAATTATCAATCTTCATCTTCATCCCTAAATTATCAATCTTCATCTTCATCCCTAAATTATCAATCTTCATCTTCATCCCTAAATTATCAGTCTTCATCTTCATCCCTAAATTATCAGTCTTCATCTTCATCCCTAAATTATCAATCTTCATCTTCATCCCTAAATTATCAATCTTCATTTTCATCCCTAAATTATCAATCTTCATCTTCATCCCTAAATTATCAATCTTCATCTTCATCCCTAAATTATCAATTTTCATCTTCTTCCCTAAATTATCAATCTTCATCTTCATCCCTAAATTATCAGTCTTCATCTTCATCCCTAAATTATCAGTCTTCATCTTCATCCCTAAATTATCAATTTTCATCTTCTTCCCTAAATTATCAGTCTTCATCTTCATCCCTAAATTATCAATCTTCATCTTCTTCCCTAAATTATCAATCTTCATCTTCATCCCTAAATTATCAATCTTCATCTTCATCCCTAAATTATCAATTTTCATCTTCATCCCTAAATTATCAGTCTTCATCTTCATCCCTAAATTATCAGTCTTCATCTTCATCCCTAAATTATCAGTCTTCATCTTCATCCCTAAATTATCAATCTTCATCTTCATCCCTAAATTATCAATCTTCATCTTCTTCCCAAAATTATCAGTCTTCATCTTCATCCCTAAATTATCAGTCTTCATCTTCATCCCTAAATTATCAGTCTTCATCTTCATCCCTAAATTATCAATCTTCATCTTCATCCCTAAATTATCAGTCTTCATCTTCATCCCTAAATTATCAATTTTCATCTTCATCCCTAAATTATCAATCTTCATCTTCATCCCTAAATTATCAGTCTTCATCTTCATCCCTAAATTATCAATCTTCATCTTCATCCCTAAATTATCAATCTTCGTCTTCATCCCTAAATTATCAGTCTTCATCTTCATCCCTAAATTATCAGTCTTCATCTTCATCCCTAAATTATCAATCTTCATCTTCATCCCTAAATTATCAATCTTCATCTTCATCCCTAAATTATCAATCTTCATCTTCATCCCTAAATTATCAGTCTTCATCTTCATTCCTAAATTATCACTCTTCATCTTCATCCCTAAATTATCAATTTTCATCTTCATCCCTAAATTATCAATTTTCATCTTCATCCCTAAATTATCAATCTTCATCTTCATCCCTAAATTATCAGTCTTCATTTTCATCCCTAAATTATCAATCTTCATTTTCATCCCTAAATTATCAATCTTCATCTTCATCCCTAAATTATCAATCTTCATCTTCATCCCTAAATTATCAATCTTCATCTTCATCCCTAAATTATCAATCTTCATCTTCATCCCTAAATTATCAATCTTCATCTTCTTCCCTAAATTATCAATTTTGATCTCATTCCCTAAATTATCAGTCTTCATCTTCATCCCTAAATTATCAATCTTCATCTTCATCCCTAAATTATCAATCTTCATCTTCATCCCTAAATTATCAATCTTCATCTTCATCCCTAAATTATCAATCTTCATCTTCATCCCTAAATTATCAATCTTCATCTTCATCCCTAAATTATCAATCTTCATCTTCATCCCTAAATTATCAATCTTCATCTTCTTCCCTAAATTATCAGTCTTCATCTTCATCCCTAAATTATCAATCTTCATCTTCATCCCTAAATTATCAATCTTCATCTTCATCCCTAAATTATCAATCTTCATCTTCATCCCTAAATTATCAGTCTTCATCTTCATCCCTAAATTATCAATCTTCATTTTCTTCCCTAAATTATCAGTCTTCGGCTTCATCCCTAAATTATCAATCTTCATCTTCATCCCTAAATTATCAATCTTCATCTTCATCCCTAAATTATCAATCTTCATCTTCATCTCTAAATTATCAATCTTCATCTTCATCCCTAAATTATCAATCTTCATCTTCATCCCTAAATTATCAAAATTCATCTTCATCCCTAAATTATCAATTGTGAAAAAATTACTTTCGAATTGGTGACAATTGTATTTAATTGATAGAACCAATCTAGATGTTGTCTTCGTTGTTGTGAAGAACAAAATATAGGGAGAAGATGAGATTATTCGAGTTGTAACTTGAACTGAAGAACCACTCGAGCATAGAGGTCAGGTCACACTTCGGAAAAGGCTGGGCCAATTTAATGTTAAAAAGGGATGGCGCTTAGTGTACTGTTTTCTAATTTTTTTCATGAATTTATGATAAAATTACAATTCATAACAAAGAAGGTGATAGTCTTAAGTGACCAACTATTTCATGTTTGTAGATTTTTTTTTTAAGGTAGTTGCTAAAGGTATTAGTAGTTTGAAATAAGTTTCCTTATCCAGGGTCATCATCAGGCATTACCGATATTGACACATCATGACATATCTTTATGATGATGATGATGATGATTATTATTTTTTTTTATTTATTTATTTATTTTTTTTACATATGATACGATATTTTATTATAATACTGAATGATTTTTTCTTCTACTGTTCTCTAATATTGAAGCTAAGAAATCTAGTAAAGAACTGGGAATAGTTATGATTGTTTATTGCCATCTTTACTTTTCTGTCTTTAGTTATTTTTATACTGTTTAGTTAAATTTAGTGAATCTCCTTACCTTAGAGAATCACTTTGCCATTTTTTGTGTTCTGGTACGAAATTCATGACTATTTCCTCCAACTCAAAATCTATACAAGTGTATTTTCGTACCTAAAGAGGAGTATGGACATCTCAAACAGTGCACATAGAGTGATTCGTATCATCTTTAAATAGTCAAAAAAAAAAAAAAAAAACATCAAATGAAAAGGATAGAAAGGGGAATGTTCAAAAGAAAATAAATGTCATTTGTCATGAAAATCTCGGATGCCACGAGATGTGTGGATGAACAGTATTGAAAATTATGTGAGAATGCAGGTGATCTTTCGAACCTCGATGAAGGAGCTTCAGCCACCTCGGATTACTTTCAGATTTCTGGCCAGATTGAGAGACCTGAATTTGATAAACCCCCTCCCCACCCCCATCCCCACCCCCCAAAAAAAAAGCTGAGCAGAAATCACTGGCATTACCCCTTCCCCTTTCCCTTAAAAAAAAAAATAATAAAATAAAATAAATATCTAGTATTACCCCCTCCCCCCCCAAAAAAAAAGGCTGAGCGTAAATCAAGCGTATCACCCCAGACCCCCCCCCAAAAAAAAAAAATAATAATAATAATAATAATAAAAAAAAAAAAAAAATATATATATATATGTATATATATATATATATATATATATATATATATATATATATATATATATATATATATATATATGAATAATAATAATAATAATGATTAATAAATCACTCGTACTTGTTATGAATACTTATTCATCATGGGTGAAGGAGAACAAATACAGTAGGAATCTAATATGAATAAAAAGTACTGATCAAGTGTAGATAAAAAAAAATGGTGGTTCGAGTCTTACTTTCTCAAAAAAAATGAATAAATAAATAATAATAATAATAGAAATAAGAAAAACATAATAAATAAATAAAAAAATAAAACATGAAAAATATACCAGACTTTCAAAAATGATATAAACTCCGGCTTTCTAAAAGTAACAAATAAATAAAAAGAAAGAAAGAGAGAACAAAAAACACCACAAAAAGGTTTAGCTCGAGGTCTGAGTTAATACACACTACATAAAGTCAAGGATTTACATCAAAAGCAAAAACTATTTTCTCTTATGAGTGAAACTTTACGTCGCATCTTTACATAATCACGGATTTTATTTCTTTCAGTGTGATGTATATTGAGTTAGAAGAATGTATTGTCAAAAGTGAAAATGGAGGGAT
>NC_091585.1:2265338-2282838 GCF_042767895.1 Penaeus vannamei
CCTCCTTCGGTGCCGTGAGAGATATCCAGTGTCCTTCTTCGGTGCCGTGAGAGATATCCAGTGTCCTCCTTCGGTGCCGTGAGAGATATCCAGTGTCCTCCTTCGGTGCCGTGAGAGATATCCAGTGTCCTCCTTCGGTGCCGTGAGAGATATCCAGTATCCTCCTTCGGTGTCGTGAGAGATATCCAGTGTCCTCCTTCGGTGCCGTGAGAGATAAGTTCAGTCTCTGAACCTGATCATACAGATAAGGGCCAAGAATAGTAAGAGAAAAAGAAAGGCAATAGAGTGGGGGATGTGTTGCTAGCTGGTTTTTTTTTTTTTTTATAAATCTTGATTTTTTATTGTTCACTTTCGTATTTTACAAGAAGCATCAAGAGGAAAATGAGATAGTGACGCACTTTTTTTTTCTTTTTTTTTTTTTCTTTTTTTTTTTTTTTTTTTGTCTTTGTGAAGCAAGTCTTTTTTTTTTTTTTTTTTTTTTTTGTCAAGTATGATATGGGAAACGACAGTGGCAATCCGCAAGGATCAACTTAAACCATTGATTGTCTCATGGAGAAAGAAAAATCTCAATAAGAATTGCCATTCATCATGATTGGCAAAATTACGGGCAAAAGAGATACATCATCAATTCTTTACGCCTATAACAACAACAACAAAAACTATCAATGAAAGCTTTCACTGTCTTTTGCTTTGTGTGAACGAGTGAGTGACCAAGTGTGTGTGCATGTGAACAGGAGTGAGAATGAAAGTAAGAGTGAGCTAATACAAGAATGAATCACGAATACGAATATTAACAAATCCAAAGATTATTAATTATATTAATACAAAACATTTTCAACTACCACATTGAACACATTTAGTGATATGCGACAAAATGTATGCATTAATGAATGGTGACTTGAAAATTCTTTGCAAGCTTCTGAAATGCAAATTTCCCGGTTCAGAATCGTACAACGCAATCCATGATTCCATCTGATCTTAATATCATATTCGTTACAAATTCATAGTCGAGGTAGCATGTCAGAGACGGTTGAGTTTGATGTAATCGTCTATCTGCAGTGGTAATTCGCCTTCGTCCATTCTTACCAATGCTCGTTCTGCAGCTTCAATGGCCTCGTCGATCGGTACATTCGTAAACAGGGATTTGACATCAAAGCTGACGAGTTTTCTACACTTCATGCCTCCGACATGATGGCCAAACTGCAAGGTGCCGGCATGAAGTGTTGAAAGCTCGTCAGCTTCGATGTCAAGTCCCAATCGACGGGGCCATCGAAGCTGCAGAACAAGCATTGGTAAGAATGGACGAGGGCGAATTACCCCTACAGATAGACGATTACATCAAACTCATCCATCTCTGTGTAGAGTTTGGCCCGTTTGAATTCAGAGGACGCGATATGAACAGATCCAGGGGCTTGCAATAGGTTCACTACTTTCAGCAGTCCATGCCCAGCTATTCATGGAGACCCTCGAGGCTGACCACTACCGAAGCATCGTGGGAAGAAACGTGGTCTGGCTCTGCTACGTGGATGACATCCTCTCTGTAGTACCAACCAGGACGAACCTGCCAGATCTCCTCCACAGACTCAATGCAATATACCCCTCCATACATTTCACCACAGAGGATGAAAAAAATGAACCATGACCCACAGAAGACCAGATGGCCCGATATTTCCCGAGTACAGAAAACTCACCAATAAAGATTATTTCATTCCTTTTTTTTTCCTGCCCATAGCAAGAAGACTAAAGAAGGCGTGGTCATTGATTTCTTCCTTCGAGCCCTCAGAGTATGCTGCCCTGAGTTCTTGGAGGAAGAAATGCAACACGTCTGCAACACTTTCCAACACCTCCATTATCCTCGTTCCATGCTCACCCACCTCCGACGCAAGGCCGAGAAGATCATGAGCAGACCAAGAGTTGAAGACACACAAAACAAAGAGAATAACCATCTCTCAGAATTGACTGAACACCTGGAGGCCCTAGTGGGCCAAACTATAAAGATAACTACGTCTTCAGGCAAGAAGATCAGAAATATCATAAGAGAAAAGAGGTCAAACCACAGCAGACCCCTCAGCCAGGTGTACAACACACCATGTAGTGAGTGATAAAGTCTACACAGGTAAGACAGCATGAGGACTGCACGAACAACGAATCAACCAACATCGCAGCGCTCTCCGACGCCACAACACGAGAAGCGCCTTCGTTGTTCACGTAGACACCGTCAGTCACCTCCCGAAGTGGTCCCAGGCCTCCATCCTAATGCAAGGCCTGTCCCCACGGCAAAGGAAGATGGTAGGAGCGGCGTTAATCCATACAACGAACAACATCAAGACCGGTACGGGGAGCCACGGACTATCCAAGGTCTTCGCTCATCTGATTACCGACGTGACTTGACCACCTAACATTTGTAAAAACACTCCTCTATGTACCTTAAATCATGTATACCCTGACGAAGCATTAGCGAAAAGGCCTTCGGCATATTCGCGTTTTCTTGTCCTTCCCTTCGTTGTTCCTGTTGCAATGTTTCTCCTTGATCATTTCGTTCTCCAAGTCCAAAAGGACTTGGAGAACCAAAAAAACAAAAATACCAGATACGAGGCACCGTCGACCAATCAATACACGAAAAGATAATCAATAGAACCGGAATAATGTAGATGAGAAGAAAGAGATATAATGTATAGTGACACCCTTGAGGTAACTAACGTCAGCGAACAAAAATAAATTCAATGACGTCCCTGAGAAAGGATGTTTTCAGTGTTACCATATCAGCGCTTTTTCGCTCTTTCAACTGGTAGCGAGGAGATAGTTGATATCATTGATATCTGTTGGCTTATCGATGCATGCGAGTGTGATTTATTCACCATACTAAACATAATAGTTGGGCCACCAAAACCTATCCGTGTCTTTCCTTATAAAAGGCAATAAAAAAAAAATCATGCTACTTCTATGCCCAAGCGTGTGTAGAAAAAAAAACTAAATTACATGATATTTCTGATGAAAGTCCAAAAGGACGAACTACCAGTTTGTGCTTGCTGTTGGCAACTTTAGCATCAAGATCACGCATTACAATATTTTTGTATGCCCTGAATACCGTATCCAGTTGCTCATAGAAGATACTTAATTCATCTTCCCTTGATGGAAATGTTGGTGCATAAGCTTGTACTATGTTGATAAACTGCTTACCCTTTAGTTTCATTATCATTACTCTTATCTGATAATGTCCAGCATCTTGGTATTTATTTCTTCAACTCTTTTTTATCATGATTACTACACCTCTCACATGTTCTTTACCACCAGAGTAATATATATAATTGTCTAAGCATATCTGTCAATTTCCTGCCCATCTTGTTTTACGAATACCAAGTATGTCAATATTTAATCTGTCCATTTGAACCTTCACATTTTCAAATTGGCCGGCCATGAATAATGTTCTTTCATTCCAAGTACCAGCATGTAAAGTTGGTTTTGAAGTTAGTTTTGCAGCAGTAGCTTGTTGATGGTTGGAAGGTACCTGTTGCACATACCCATTCCTACCGAGCGAGACACCGCCAATATTGTTGACGGTCCCCTTCACACCGTAGTGGTAATTCTTGTTTAGGCTCATTTTTTCATGGTTTGAACTAGGGAAGGTCCTGAAGTGCTTTCCCGTTGCCTTCTTCAGCTGCAGTGTCTAAGACAATAATCCGGGCCACTGATTTCTAGGAAATTCATCTGCCCAGCATTTAATCTCAGGACCATTGATTTCATAAACTGAAATTGCTCCCAGAGATCATTCCCCACTCCGATCGGGAGGCTACATGGGTGCTACACCTTGCCAAACGGTGGTGTACAGTGGACTGAATAACAGGTTATACAGCAAGAGAGATTTATTCATGTTTTCTTCAAACTTGGCGCCATGCGGCACCTGACTAGCACCATCTTCACCTCTGTGACCTTCCTATGTACGTTACACATGTAAGAAACTGTTTTATTTTTCTTCTTCAAAAATATCTAAGTGATCTCAGTTTGACGCTGAAGTCAACCTTTGGCACACGAAATGGTATATATCACCAACCGCGCCACATTGTTGGTTCTAAAGCTTTCACTTAGCTTTAGTCCCCGAAAGAATGTAGAGTCTTAAAAACGGACCAATGATTACAATAGGCGAAGCTCGCAATTCCGTGGAAATGTCGAAAATTGCATATTTCTTCAATCTACTAATAGCTCAACCAACAGTGTTTACATTCTTCACGCCTTTTCTCTTGATGCTTTTCCAAGACATTAACAGCCTAATACAAAACAAAAGTTAACTCAAAGTCACTGCATTGCACATCAGTTGAATCTTAAATACATTTGAGTGGCTCGTAAATTTATTCTAGAACCTCAGTTATACCATAATTAGATGCAAACCTCCTTGGGCATGATACAGAGTAATAGAAAAATAATAAGATTTCGGCAGTGGAAAACCTGGACAAAAAATGAAATATTCCTCAGTGGCACGGCATTGCACACTAACTTTAACACCTTAAACTAACCAGTTAGTATATTCCATAACCTCTGACATACCATAATTACAGGCATGATTTTTTAGCATACACAAATAACAGAAAAATTATTACTTCTGGTAGCATTATATATATATATATATATATATATATATATATATATATATATATATATATATATATATATATATATATATATATATGTATATATATATATATATATATAAATATATATATATATATATATATATATATGTATATATATATATATATATATATATATATATATATATATATATATATATATATATATTAACAGATCCCGAAAACATGATGCATAGGAAATTCTAATCATAATAAAAAGGTAATTTACAAGGGTTAATCTACAAGAAAGATATCCCCTACGAAAAGGCATGACTGCAGCGGAAAGATTACCTTTGGCTTTCACAAATTTACCCTTTTTTAGCATACACAAATAACAGAAAAATTATTACTTCTGGTAGCATTATATATATATATATATATATATATATATATATATATATATATATATATATATATATATATATATATATATATATATATGTATATATATATATATATATATATATATATATATATATTTATATATATATATATATATATATATATATATATATATATATATATATATATATATATATATATATATATATTAACAGATCCCGAAAACATGATGCATAGGAAATTCTAATCATAATAAAAAGGTAATTTACAAGGGTTAATCTACAAGAAAGATATCCCCTACGAAAAGGCATGACTGCAGCGGAAAGATTACCTTTGGCTTTCACAAATTTTTACATTGTACTACCCCAGGTGCTAACATGGTTCACACCCACATACACACCACACTGTAATGCTGCTTAGTCATAATGTATTTGAAACATGTTAAGAAAAAAAAATATATGTTTCTCGTGTTTCCCCGTTTGTGCTTCGACCAGTTCGACCACTGAGAGGATTGAACAAACTAGGTGATAGTGTAGAGGTTAAAAAACCAGACTGGATTTTTATCTCTTTATTTTGAGGAACCGAGTACAAGTATAGTCAGGTCAACAGCTGAGTGGAGAATGATGATTCCGCTTCAGGTCCGGCGGCTTAAGTACCTGACCGCCGATGTCAGCCCGGCCGATGTGGGCGGTTCCACGGCGGGAGTCGGCCAATCGCGTGTCAGGTGCGGTCCTGCGTTGACGGCCAATCAGGAGCCGCTACAGCACTCCCCCACTAGTGTAGCGGTTGCGAAACGGACTCTGGCGATCCTGAAGGGCTGCTGCAGGTGCGCCGGCTTGACTCGGTCGATGGGCACGGTGTCTTGTCCCTTAGGGCGGCGGATGGTAATCGTCTTCTCCCCTCTTCTGATGACCGGGAAGGGCCCTTCGTAGGAAGGGCAGAGAGGGGGTTTCGGGTGTTTTCTTACGAAAACATGCGAGCAGTCTTGGAGTCCTGGGGGTATGTAGAAGTCCTATTGCCTCGAGGGTCTCGTTGGTCGGCTGCGTACTCGTGACATTCGGTCGCAGAGCTGCCTGACGAAAGTTCCTGGCTCGATGGTGCTGGCCTTGACGAGGAAATCCGCGGGAAGGGCGAGCGTGGTTCCGTAGACCATTTCTGTGGTGGTGCACTGCAGGTCCTCTTTAAATGACGTCCGGATGTTGAGGAGGACAAGGGGAAGCTGGTCGACCCACCTCCTGTTGGAGGAGAAGGATGTCAAGGCCTGCTTCATGTGGCGGTGGAGTCGCTCGACCATGCCGTTGGCGCAGTGATGGTACGCGGTCGTCCTGATCCGCTTGGCCCCGAGTAGGATCATGAGGTAGCGCCAAAGTTCGGACTCGAACTGGGCGCCGCGGTCAGTCGTGACGGTGTCCGGGGTGCCGAAGCAGGAGACCCAGGTGTTAATGAAGGTCTTGGCGACTGTCGCTGCGGTGATGTCGCGGATGGGTGTGGCCTCTGGCTATCTGGTGAATCGGTTAATCATCGTCACGATGTAGGTGAAGCCGTCGTCCATGGGTAGGGGTCCCACTATGTCGATGTGGACGTGTTGGAACCTCTCATCTGGAATGGGGAAGGTCTGGTGAGGAGATTTTGTGTGCCTGTGGATCTTGGTCCTCTGGCATTCGAGGCACAAGCGACACCACTGCCGAACATCTTTGTTGATGGAGGGCCAGACGACCTTGCTGCGGATGAGGTGTTGGGTGGCCCGGATGCCGCGGTGCTGGTGGTAGGCATCGAAGAATCGCCGATGGAGGGAAGGCGGGATGTATGGGCGGGGGTAGCCGAGGGAGACATCGCAGAGAAGGTCATCGCGGGAGTTCGGGATCCTGACTCTCAAGGTTAAGGGAAGACTGGCCCTCCATGAGAGGAGTCATGGACGCGTCCTGCTGTTCCTCTCTGCTGACCAGATGATAATCCACTGCGTCGTCGGTGAGGGTCGCTGCGGATATGGTAACCCTCGATAGAGCATCGGCGGCCTCGTTGTCCACGCCCCGAATGTGCCGGATGTCCGTCGTGAACTGCGAGATGTAGTCCAGGTGGCGCTCCTCGCGAGGGGATTGGCGGCGGGTCCTCGAGTGTAAGGCGAAGGTGAGGGGTTTATGGTCCGTCAGGATGTGGAATTCCTTTGCCTCCACAAACGGCTGGAAATGCTTCACCGCGGAGTATGCTGCCAGGAGTTCTCTTCCAAAGGCCCTGTACCGTGACTGGCGTGGCGACAGGGTCTGCAAAAAGAAGGCAAGGGGTTACCATTGCTTAACCTGACGTTGCTGGAGGACAGCACCGATGGCAGTGTCGGAGGCGTCGACCGCTATGCTGAGAGGAGCTTCCGGCAGAGGGTGGTTAAGTGTGATCAGGGCGTGAAGGGGCTTGAGGAGCTGGGCACACCCGAGGACGAACCTTCTGTAGAAGTTAAACATGCCCAGGAATTTCCGCAGCTGTTTCTCCGTCGCTGGCCTGGGGAACTTCCTTATAGCGGTGACCTTCTCTTGCGCTGGGGTGATGCCTGGGGGGGTGACGGTGTGGCCGAGGAAGGAGAGGGAAGCGACACCGAACTGGCATTTTCCCGGGTTGATGACGACGCCCGCTTCTTGCAGTCTGCCGAAGAGGACGCAGAGATGGCGGGCGTGGTCTGCTTCTGAGGTGCTGGTGACAAGGATGTCGTCGATGTAAGCGAAGACGCCCTCAAGGCCGCGAGTCACGTCGTTTATGAAGCGTTGGAAGGTCTGAGTGGCGTTCCGGAGGCCGAAGGGCATCCTGAGGAATTCGAAGAGGCCGAAAGGTGTAATGACGGCCGTCTTGGGGATGTCCTCCTCAGCGATCGGGATTTGGTGGAAGGCCCGCACGACCGTACAGCCAGACAGCTCGTGGGAGAAGGAGTGCAGGTGCGGCAGAGGGCAGTGATCGTATTCAGTTGACGGTAATCACCGCACGGGCGCCAGTCACCTTTCTTCTTCTTCACCAGATGCAGAGGGGCCGCCCATTGACTGTTGGAAGGGCGTATAATCCCCAACTGCATCATATGGTCGAACGCCGCCCTGGCACTGTGACATCTGTCGGGGGCGAGCGGACGGCAGCGAGAATGGGCAGGAGGACCGTGGGTCACGATATGGTGCCGGACTTCGTGCCGTGGTTGGGTGGCCCGGTTGATTGGCTTGGTCGAGGCCGGGAACTCCCGCAGGATGTTCTTGAAGACGCAGGTCCTGGGAAGCACTGTATATACTAGTGGGGTACTTACCAGAGCCGGAGCAGCATGCGTGCGGGCCCCGGATTGGTGGATTAGGGCCATACCTTGAAGATCAACCGTCAGACCGTAGTGCGCCAAGAAGTCGGCGCCAATGATGGGTTGTGGGACGTCGGCGACGAGGAAGATCCACTGGAATCGTTGGGCGGGCTCGCCTTCCAGCGAGAGGGTCCTCGAACGCTCGCCGTAGGTGTTGATGGGCGATATGTTGACAGCCTCCAGAGTGCGGGAGGATGCTGACCTCGGCCCCTGTGTCGACGAGGAAACATAGGGAGGAGGAGGCATTTCAGACGTACATAAACGCCTCAGAGGTCCGCGAAAAACAGGCGCGCCCAGTTTCCGCGGTTTCCTCCACTCTTTGCGCGGCGGTGAAGGAACGCGGAAGCGAGGCTGGCGGTTGGGCATTGCAGAGCGCCTGATGTCCTGTTCAAGGCGTGGTGGCGAAGGGGTTCGAAAACGAGGCCGGGAGTGAGAACGTTCCTGCGTGGATATCTTCTGCACAGCCTTGGATAGTGTGGCGACATGGGCTGCGTGGGAGAAAAGTGTGTATCTCACCACTGACCTCCCAAGAGAAAAGGACCAAGATGGTGCTACTTGGTTTCCCACTAGGGTTCGACGTGGAGGTGATCACGTCTCTCCCACAAGTGGTGGAGGCTTCCAGCGTGACCAAAGGGAAGTCTCCAACCAGGCAAGTCCTGGTTATCCTCAAGGGAGCCCCAATCACCACCCTAGATCTGGGTAACTGGGGCTCATACAAGCTCAGGACATATGTGCCAGAGCCCTTGAGGTGCTTCAAGTGCCAGAAATTTGGGCATCACTAGGCCAACTGCAAGGCCAAAGCCAAATGTGGTGTATGCAGCGAGGCACACGAAACAGAAGTGTGTATCAAGGCACACAAAGATGGCCAGAAGGACACAACAGCCAAGTGTCCAAACTGTGCCAAGAAGCATCATGCCTGGAGCCTGGATTGGCAAAATCACAAAAAAGAACCAAAGGGAAAAAGGTTCAAAGACCACAGCAATGGTCCCCCCAGTAGATGATAATCTTTTCTTTGATGAGAAAGATATGACTCTCCTGTTGAGTGCTGTAGTTTCTGCAGTAGCAACAGCCTTGGGGAGGACCAGTGAGGAGGCGGAGAAAGCAGTGCAGATCGCAATGACGGCTATGTGGCAGCTCTGAAGGGAAGGAAGCTAGAAGCCTCCAAACCGAAAACGAGCAGTGCTCCCCTCCCTAAATCCTTGGATGGCAGACTAGCTTCGGGAGAATCATTACGTGAAACCCCAGCTAGTTTGTCAGGACAGGCTGAAACTGTGCAGCAGAAGCCCCCACTGCAGGCCGAGTCTTTGCAGCCAAAGTCTCGTCCCTTGACCCGAGGTGGCACTTCCAACCTAGGCTCTACACCCCTCGGTAGAGCCTTAACCGGAGTGTCTCACTTAGAGGAATTTGTACAATCCTCAATCAATGAGGATCTGTATTTATCTGATGCCAACAGCACTGGGGCATCTGAAGCTGAAGCAAGTGACTCTGAGTAACCGTCATGGCACACAATCTAAGCATTCTGCAGTGGAATATCTGTAGCTATAAAAGCAAGAACTCATTTCTCCAGTCAATAGTGCGAGCAAGGAGCATTGACGTCATGCTCCAGGAGACACTAACTATGGGATCCTTGTGCTTCTCAGGATATCATGCCTTCACCAATCCAAATCTGGATGGTGCTAGAGGTCTGATGACCCTGATAAAAGAAGGTATCCCGTGCTCCTTAATAGCCAACCCGCCGCACTGTGGAGATGGTGTTGAATCTCTTACTGTTGAGATTCAGCTACCTGGGGGCCCTATAAAGATATATAATATTTATAGCAAACCACTGTGTGAGAGCTTAGATCTGAACCAGGTCTGTGCTACTGCAGCACAAGACCGAGTGATCATAGGGGGAGACTTCAATGCACACATAGCCATGCTGAATCCCCGCAAAAGGCCGAACGCGGCAGGCATTCACATAGCAGAAGTGCTTGAGACGTTCCCTGAGATCGTTCTTCTCAACACCAAAGAACCAACGCATGTGAAGGGAGGGGTCCTAGACCTCACCTTTGCCACTGCAACAATGGTGGAGAGAATTCGGTGGTGTGTCGATGATACGGTTACTAGTGATCACTACGGCATAGTCACCACACTAATGGATGCAGGTCCAGCCCAAAGACTACATCACATTCCTAAATGGAAAACAGACAAGGCCAACTGGTTTGCCTTCCAGGAAGGCTTGGCTCGATGTCTGAAAGACAATGAACTCAATAACAATAATGAAAATGTGGATGTGCTAGAGGCAAAGCTTTCGTGGATGCCAACTAAACTGCCAACAGAGTAAGACAGGAAAAATGGCTGGAATGGTGCCAAACTTTTGGGCACCAGACCAGCCTTACAGAGTTGTGGAAACGGGTCAGGCAAGCGACAAGCCGCCAAGCCCCGAAATGCACTCATCATGACCCACAATCAGAGGCTAACAGATTGGTGCTTGAGTTCTCAGCCAGAACCAGCACCAACAATCTGCCTCCAATGATGAGAGAAAAACAACAAAACTTAAATCCAGAAAGATTTGCTCTCATAAGAGACAAGGCACTCGAAACTGATGAAACGGATGCCTTGTTTTCTCTTAGGGAACTAAGAAAATCATACAAATACAGTTCTGGGTCAGCACCGGGATCTGATGGGATCTCTCACCCCATCATTTCGCATCTAGGCCTTGCAGGAGAACTTGCATTCTTGCAGGTTATCAACAAATCCTGGCAAACAGCCACGGTGCCCCAGAGCTGGAAACAAGCCACAATAGTTCCCATCCCAAAACCAAAGGAGCCTGGCAAGTACCGTCCCATCTCTCTTCTCAGCTGCCTGGGTAAAACAGCTGAGAAGATGGTACTCAACAGGCTCCAATGGAAAACGGGTCCCCCTCATGAACACCTGCATGGGTTCACAAGGGGTAAGAGCACTGCTCATAGCGTTTCCACACTCTTAAGCATAATCTGCACCTCGCCCGCCGTGGTTGTCTTCCTTGACCTGGAGAAGGCTTTTCAACTGGCGTCCGCTTGCCATTCAAGAGACCCTAATCCACAAAAGAGTCAAAGGCAGACTCTTGGCTTGGATAGCTGACTATTTTAAAAATAGGTCAGCAAATGTCAGATTTCAAGGCCACCTCTCACAGCACATGCCACTTGAAAATGGAACTCCTCAGGGAGGGGTTCTTTGTCCAGCCCTGTTTAATACCCTCATGCCCAACATACTCGACATTTACCTGCCAGAGGGATGCAAGATCATCTCTTATGCAGATGACTTGGCAATCATAGCCTCTGGCAATCACTGCCTAACTAGAGCTCAGCATTGTCTGAACCTGGTGTCCGAAGAGTGTTGTAGGACGGGTCTAAAAATATCAGCAGCAAAATCCAAAGCAATGGCTCTGAAAACCAATGTCAGAAACAAAAAACTCACTATACAGGGTATGGATCTGGAATGGGTGAAGGACTATCTATACCTTGGTGTATGGATAGGACACACACTCACTTTCAAAAAGGAGATCCAATACCTTCCTGACAGAACCAAGGAAAGATTGTCAGTCATGAAAGTCATAACAGGGAGACACATAGGAGCAGGACACAAAGTACTAAGATCATTCTATGTACATGCTGTCCGTCCTATTATTGACTATGCATTTGTCGCCCTCATTGCTTCCAGTACAACATTAAAAGAAAAACTGGAAACAATACAAAACAAAGCAGCCAGGATAATTCTAGGTGCACCTAAGTGGACAAAGATCATCAACCTCCTCATGGAAGCTGATTTACCGTCCATAGACACTAGAATTGATTCAATGGCAGCACAGTTCCTTTCCAAGGTCCTGCAGGCACCCAGAAACTCCTATCTAAGACAAAGAGTTCTCAGACGCCTACAATAAGATTACCAGTTGTTTGCGGACAATTCCTGGCTCACACATACAGCCAGAGTTTTGATACGCTTTCAGCTAAAAGATTCATTGCTTGCCAAGGGTATGGACTCCCCTCACCCTGATTACAAAGAACCCCCGCCGTGGGCAAACGAAATGATCGAATTCTCAATTCTAAATCTCACAATGAGAAAAGATCAATATTCCATGCCTAGCCTAAAGGCACAAGCACAAAGGGTCATTGATCAAATAACTCCGTAGTATAACATACTACACGGACAGATCCGTGGATCCAATAAACCATACTGCAGGCGCCGGCTTTGCAACAAAGGATACCACAGCACCCATTAGGGTCACTGACAATGCCTCAACGCTTCAGGCTGAAACGGTTGCGATCATGGAAGCATTGACACACGCGGCCTTGAGGGGAGGACATGTCATTCATACAGATTCAAGAGCAACTATTGACAGCTTACAGCATAGCATGCCCCCAGATAACATCTACCTCTTGACATCAGTGCTAAACATAGCCCAAAGAATCCTTAGTCAAGGTAGAAGAATCATCATAAACTGGGTCCCAAGCCACATAGGCATACAAGGGAACGAGTTTGCTGATAAACTAGCCGAAAAGGGCAGGGGTATGCCCCCATCCTCCATGATAGTTAAACCCAGCCGAAGAGGACTAAGCCAAGGTACCAAAGCTACAGCGTGTGCGGTCCTCCGGGGAGCACATAGAGAAAACATCACAAAATCGCTCGCTGCCAAGTGGTACTCAGATGCTTCAGGCTATGAGCCACTGGCCCTTTCTCCAAACACAAAAAGAGATACCGAAGTCATACTATTCAGACTAAGACTAGGTTACCAATGCGCTTGGCAAATTATTGACAATGAGACTGCCAGGTTATGCAAACACTGCGGCGAGCCTAACGCCACCCTGTAACATTACTTGCAGAATTGTGTACACACACAGTTTCTGAGGCAGGGACCACCCACCACAGCCGCCGGGCTGGTAAAAAGGGTGTGCAACATGCTTACCCCGTGGCAGCTGGATCGTTTGCTTGCAATCCAGCCACCGCGATAAGCATGCAGTTCAAAGAAAACATCTGAGTTAACTAGAAATAGTTAATACAGGCCGGGCCACTCCAGAGAAAAGGCCCGGGCGAAGCATGACTTCGCAAATCTAACTGAACTGAACTGATTTAATCAAAATTGAAAAACACTTTGGCTTAACACATTAAGGGGACCGTCTGGTCTTTTTTCGGCGATTCTCGCCCATCTTGCCGAAATTGAGTTAAATACATTTTCAAGGAGTTTCTAGGTCCCCGGTTCTCCCCTGAAAGTTTCAAGACCCGACTGTTATTTTGTAGGTGTCGACTAAAATCTTATTTTTTTCACGTTACTTTAGAAAATCGGCAATTGTGGCGCATTGATTAGAGATACTAAAAAAATGAGACTATTTTCTGAAAGCTTTTTAAATTTCACATCAGATGACACCAGCCTTCATATTTTCGGAATAATTTTTAAAATCTGGCAAGCGTCCAGAAATTTTTCATACAAATAAATAAACAAGACATGCCGTTCATATGGCTTATTTTACTTTCTTTATGTTTTCATCATACATAGTTTGATCTATGAGCAAAACATTTCGAAAATGCAAACCTCCCCCCCCCCACCCAAACGGGGGTAGGACTGCCAAATGTTCCTGATCCCCACCGAGAGGTCTCCTTTTAAGCTGAGGCTTCCCTCGGGGACAGGTGCTTGCTTCTTCCTGCTGAAGTGTCAGATTCATCTGGCCGTGGCGAAGGGGGGGGGGGGGTTCGCAGGTTTGCTCAGAAGGCCTTCAGCCGAAGTCAACTTGGAAGAGGTGATGTTGATAGCTGCTAGGAGGATATTGTTAACTTCGATATTGTCAACTTGCTCGTAGCAGAATGATTGTTTAATATTTATTGACTAATTACTTTGTACAGATAAATTTTTATTGTTCCTGCAACCTCTTTGTTAATCAGCTGATAGACTTACAGTACAAGGGAAATCAAAGTTGTTATCGAAATAAATAAATAAAATGAACAGATATAGAGTAAGAACAAGTATTAAACCATTGTAGTGCAGAGGAGAGGTAGTGAAAGAACAAGTATTTATTGTTATGGTACCTAACACGTGCTGCTTCCAATGAAAACGGTAGAAACCCTGCGATGAGGGGTAACTGATACATAAGCTAATGCATTTCCTTAGTTGTTATTTCTGGCAATGATGAGTTCGATGTTTCCACACTAAATATGTGTGTAAGGGAGTGGGTGTATTTCTCTGTGTGTGTATGTTTATGGTGTATATATGCGTGCGTGTCTGTGTGCGCATGTGTTTCTGTCGATTAGTACATGTGTGTTTATATTCTTACTTGATACATTTGTGTATTTGAACCAAATCGTATGTCTTCCTAAGTATACGGTGCAGCTTTGTGTGAGTCTTTCTATATATATTAAATGGCGAGGGACAACGCGCTGATATCGATGCTTCAGTGATCATTCGTCTGTTGCTTTGCATGTACATTAGCGTGTGTGTAAATGTCTGTGTCTCTGCTCCAGTAGGTGCATGTAGGTTTGCTTATGAATAAGTTGTGTGTGTGGTATATCAGAGTGTGTCTGTCAGTATGAGAGAGAGAGAGAGAGAGAGAGAGAGAGAGAGAGAGAGAGAGAGAGAGAGAGAGAGAGAGAGAGAGAGAGAGAGAGAGAGAGAGTTTGTGTGATAGAGTGATAGAGAGAGAGAGAGAGTTTGTGTGATAGAGAGAGAGAGAGAGAGAGAGAGAGAGAGAGAGAGAGAGAGAGAGAGAGAGAGAGAGAGAGAGAGAGAGAGAGAGAGAGATAGGGAGAGGTACAGAGAGAGAGAGAGTGTGTGTGTGTGTGAATGCAGATAAACGTGACTATTGGTGTGCCGAATGGAATGTATGCCTCGTGTCCCTGTTGGAAGACCGCAAAGGTTCAAACGTATTAAGTGAAAAATGCTTGTCATGATAGTTTGGAAAGTCACCTCCAGTGAGCAATGCCATCTGCGCAACTTTCACTGTATTTTTCCCCTTCTTTTTTGAAGTTTGGAGAGAAATACGTTAAATAATATTCGTCCATTTGACGGTCTATTTTTTAAAAAGTTCTTTCTACCTTTTATCTACATATGTGCGTGCGTGTATATATCTGTGTGTGTGTGTGCGTATGTGTTTGTGTTTCTGTTTGTGTGTGTGTGTGTGTGTGTGTGTGTGTGTATGTGTGTGTGTGTGTTTATGTGTGTGTGTGTGTGTGTGTGTGTGTATGTGTGTGCGTGTGCGTGTGCGTGCGTGCGTTCGTAGGTGCGTTAGTGTGTACCCGAGATTCGTGCTGCAGATCACGCCATGTATCAAATCAGTGTATTATAGGGTCTATAGATTAAAGTATAGTCTAAAACCCTATAAAAGAAGAAAGAAGAAATACATTGTAAGTAATAAATAGCGTTACCTTTAACCACGTGACTTATATTATTGACCTCATTCTCCTCTCAGCAAATATTGATAACAGGTGCTCCACAAGAGGTAATTTATCAGTCTAGAAAATACATAAATAAATGAATATCAGAAATACTGTCTGGGGTAGAGTTGCCACGTCTTCATTTTCTATTCGAATTTCAAGCAAGTCAGTCTCTCTTCAGTGAAATCTATGAGATTCCTTTTATTAAGCTGTTAGATAATTACATAATTTTACTTCATTAGGCGAGGAAGTGTGACTTTTCACGATTTAATATAACTTACTCGTCGAATGGTGATGATAAAACAAAAAAAAAAAAAAACAGATACGAGATACCGTCGACCAATCAATACACGAAATGGTAATCAATGGAACCGGAATAATGCAGATGAGAAGAAAGAGATATAATGTATAGTGACACCCTTGAGGTAACTAACGTCAGCGAACAAAAATAAATTCAATGACGTCCCTGAGAACGGATGTTTTCAGTGTTACCATATCAGCGCTTTTTCGCTCTTTCAACTGGTAGCGAGGAGATAGTTGATATCATTGATATCTGTTGGCTTATCGATGCGTGCGAGTGTGATTTATTCACCATACTAAACATAATAGTTGGGCCACCAGAACCTATCCGTGTCTTTCCTAATAAAAGGCTATAAAAAGAATCATGCTACTTCTATGCCCAAGCGCGTGTAGTAAAAAAAAAAAAAATTACATGATATTTCTGATGAAAGTGTCCCTGGTTCCGTTTTCTTTATGAGGTTTTGGGATATTTAGCGATTTTTCTTGGGAAGTTTAGCAGTTTGGATCAGTGTCAGTTTTTTTTCTAATAGTATTGTTGTTTGACTGATTTTGTCTGCACGTGAATTGTTTGAAAATATAGTGTGCCAATATCTTCACCTTTACTTGAATATTTAAATTGATTGTTTTCTACCTGAGTTTAGGCCGATTTAATAAATGAATTAAGCGCTTTTATGCTTAAACTTAGTTCCTCTATTGATAAGGTTTTGAGTTTGTCGAATCTAGTCCATCTTGCTTTCTGAACTTATACCTTTTTTCTCATACGATCCCATTATGAACCCGAAATCCTAAAATCTATAATAACCGTTCTCCTACTGTATCAATTTTGTGAAAACCTTCGTTGGCAACTTCTCGAGCTCAGTAGCCATCGTGCTTCCCCTGTGAGAAGGTGTTTCTTACGTTGCTCTATCTCTTAAGTCCCCGAAAATTACTTTTTTCCCCATCTCTCTGTATCTTCCACCTCCCCCTTTTTTGTTATCTCTTCCTTTATCTAATAGTATCATCTCCTCTCCTCTCCCACTCGAGATCAGGTGTTCAGATTGGACTTTAATCCCGAGAGATAAAGGCAGTCAGCTGATCGCGTTATCAAGGCATGTGATAAATATATTTTTTCCCCAATCTAATTATCTTTTGATTATTGTTATTATTAACTTTTTATACAGTAACGAAGAAGGCCAGACATGTGTTGCTATCGGAGAAATTGTCAGTTTGATTGGCGAGTGAAGAGAGTGGTTGTGAATTCTCGTGTTGTGATGCAGTTGCTTTTGTTGTTTACTTTTTTTTTTGTCTGTTATTTATATGACTTTTTATGTTGTGGTTGTTCTGTTTTGTTGTCTTTAATTTTTGTGTTATTGATTGTGATAGTAATTGCTTTTTTGTATTGTTGTGGTGGTTGTTTCTTAATATTACCTTCATTATCATTGTTATCGTGGTTATTGTCATTTATTTAATTGTCATATTAGCTAATTATTATTGTTGTTTTGTTGTTGTTATTATTATTATTATTATTATTATTATTATTATTATTATTATTATT
>NC_091585.1:2290338-2293032 GCF_042767895.1 Penaeus vannamei
CCAAAGTTCATGAATGTGGAATTAATCATTTCTTTCTTTCTTTCTTCTGTCGAGGTCAAGGTGCATTTCAGTTAGTTTATGACTAGTGACAGGTTTAAACGTTTGTGATGAAAGCAATATGAAATGCAATATCTTTAAGTCATATTGCCTCTGCCTCAGTGTCACTTAACCTTCTAGATACCCTTATTTTATTTTGCTTATTTATTTTCTTCTAATATAGATATAATAGGATGAAGTATATTTCTTTTAAAAGTAATTAGAAAAACAGGAAAAAGCTATAGATTTTTTCTACTTTCACTCTTGTCTGTATCTTAACCTATTTTTGTCTCTTTATCTGTTTGTTGTTATAGTAATAATAGTAGTGTTGTTATTATTATTATTAGCTATTTGCTATTAGTGTTTTCCTCCTCACTAGTATTTTTATCATCATAATCATTATCATCTTATCATAAAATTATTATTATTATTTTTATTATTTTATTATTATTGTTGTGTGTGTGTGTGTGTGTGTGTGTGTGTGTGTGTGTGTGTGTGTGTGTGTGTTTTGGTGTGTGTGTGTGTGTGTGTGTGTGTGTGTGTGTGTGTGTGTGTGTGTGTGTGTGTGTGTGTGTGTGTGTGTGTGTGTGTGTGTGTGTGTGTGTTTATGTAAAACATGTTTAAATTTCTACTTTGGTTCTTGTATTTAAACATATTTTTTCTATCTTTTTGTGATTGTGGTTTATATATTTTTTCATTACTTTAATAGTTGCTATTTTCATTACTATTATTGTTAATGCTATTGTTATTATCATCATTATTATTCTTATTATTAGTCTCTTGATTATAGTCACAAAAGCCAAAATGCAGATAAACTTCACTTTAGTTGTAAATTGGATGATATTGTCTTTACCTTAATTTTTTCTCCCCTTCATTCCTCTTATTCTCATTTTCTCACTTTCATTTTCCCCATTTTTCCTTGCTTTTTCCCTAGCTCCCCCCTCCTCAGTCTCAACTTCATCCACATTGTCCATTTTCCCCTTCCCCTTCCACCTTGTCCACCTTCAGCCTTTTCTTTAGTCTACACCCCATCCATCTTATCCTCCACCTCATCCACTCTGTCCCCCTTTTTTATCTATTTCATCCTCTAAAACCACCTCATCCACCCCACCCATCACCTGACCCCCTTTATTCACATTTTTCCCCCCCTCCTCTCATCCTTCACTCTTGGGTTTACCTTTCCCCCCACTTTATACTCTTCCTAATCCCACATCATCCTCCATTTTTTTCCCCCACCTCATCCACTTCACCCTCCACTTTTCCTCACCCACCACTTTTTCCCCCACCCCAAGTACCTCATCCTCCAACAGGCCGTTCATTAATGGAGAGGCTGCCCCGGGGAGAACACCGGAGGCACGGAGGGCAGCAGGGGGGGGGAGGAGGAAGGGGGGGACAGCGGCCAGGCACTGATGGAGGGACAGGTTTTAAAATAGGAACAGGTCGGACGGGGAAAAAAGGGGGGAAAGGGGAGCAGCATGGGTGATAGGGGGAAAGGGGAGGGCATAGGTAATGGGTGAAGGGGGGCATGGGCAAGGGGGGGTGAAGGGCAGGGATGGATGAAGGGGAGAGGAGTATTTTTTTTTTGATATTGGGTTTTTAAAGAACCCACTTGTAAACGGAATGAAAGAAAAAGAGGAGGGAGGAAGATGTGTGGCCAGTAGTGTTAGGGGGGTTTAAAAAAGGGGAGGTTGATATCTTATATTTTCCTTTTTTTTTATTCCTTTTTTTTTTTTTTGTAAGGTATATATATTGTGCTTATTGCTTTTCATTTCATTAAGATTTTTATTCTATCCTTTTAAAAAGAGTAATCATTAATCCCCTTATGATTTTCTTTTTATAAACTGATCTTTTATTCGAAAAAAAAAAAAAAAAAAAAAAAAAAACCCAATTTTAGGTTTTGGGACCACTTGTTCTCGCTGGCCCGGCCCTCGGAGGTGGGGTTTTTCACTCTTTTTCTTCTGCTTCTGGGCCTGGAATGTGGACGGGGCTGTCTGCGAGGGGCATTGTCATATGGATGATCACTATGTATATTGGTGAGTGCTACAGGAGGAGAGAGAGAATTTTTAAAATGAAAATGGGAGAGGATTTGATAGGGAGAAGTAAGGGGAGGGGGGAAAAAAGGGGAAAAAAAGGGGGTTAAGGGGGGCCACCCGGGAAAATGGCCACCATTCCCCACTCTTTACAACATAAAAAAAAATTGGGGGGAGATAACTGATTGATTCTTTTTTCATGATATAGAGTAAAGAATTGGTCCCTTATTTTATAAATTTTAACTTTTCTCCCCCCTTGGGGGGGGACCCCCCCAAAAAAAGAAAAAAAAATATTTTTTTTTTTTTTTTTGGGATGTCTTCGGTACATCCCGACTATCACAGTTCTTTACTGAATATTTAAAAATACTTGTGTTAGATCAACCTTAGCCTATGCCATGTAAAAAGGGGCCCCCTTTTGAATTTCCTTTTTTTTTTTTTTTTTTTTTTGGGGGGGGACAGCTTGACATAGAGAACTTTTTTTTTTTTTTTTTTTAAAATTTTTTTTTTTTTTATTGGAAAAATTTTAAAAAATTTTTTACATCCCTTTGGGGCGCTGAGGCTCTAGTGAAAGCAACAAACTTTCATTTGAATATGAAAATTATGTGAGTTGGGGTGTACCAAGATTCAT
>NC_091585.1:2301032-2308532 GCF_042767895.1 Penaeus vannamei
GAATACGACAGACAGCGAAAGGAACAGCGAGGGAAACCGCCACAGACACGCGGGGAGGGATGAGTTCAAGACAGACAGGGGTCAAAACAGCAAGACAAACAGCGAGAGAGACAGCCAGAGCCAGACAGTGAGAGAAACAGACAGAGACAGCAAGAGGAGCGCGAGCGAGACAGAGAAGACAGCAAGAGGAGCGCGAGTGAGACAGCAAGAGGATCAAGAGAAACAAGAACAAAACAGCAGGAGAAACGAGAACAAGACAGAGAACGAGACGGCCAGGCAGCGAGCGAGGCGCGGGAACGCGTCACCCCGCGTGGCGCGTCGCCTCCTCCAGCGGGCACGATATTATGCGCATTTTAATTAATTCCGGCAATATCTACCCAGTTGCGATAGCGTCATCTTGGCGAGGGAGCGCGGGAGGATTCCATCACGGTTTCAATTAATATTTTTCGAGCTTGGGGTGATGTCAAAGCCCATGAGAAGTAATTAGGTAAGGCCACCCCCCTCCTCCTCCTCCCTTCCTCCCTTCATCCCCCTTCGCTCGCCTTCTCCTGTTCTCTCTTGCCTCCTTCCCTTTCCCTCCTTCACTTTCCTTCGCTCCCTCTTCTTTCTTCCCTATCTCTCCCGTCTATCTTTCCTTGTCTAATTTTCTCCTCCTTTTCTCCTTCCCTCTCTCTCCCTTTTTCTCCCTCCCTCTCTCTCTTTCCCTTCTCCATCTCTTCACTTCCTTTCACTCCTCTATCTCTCTCTTCCCTTGTTCTTTATCCCTCCCCCTCCACTTCCCTCTCCTATACTATCTTCTTTCTTCATTCTCCCTTCTTCCCTTCCCTTTCCTTCCTTTGCCACCTTGTCTTCTTTCTTTCGTCTTCCTTCCCTTCTCTCTCCCCCTTTCTCCTCTTTCATCTCTTCATTCCCCCTTCATCTCTTTCCTTCTCCTTGCTTCTCTTTCCCTTCCCTTCTTCATTCTCGCTTCTTCTCTATTTTCTCTTTTATCATACCCTTCTCTTCCTCTTTCCTTCGCTTCTTCTTGCCTCCTTCTGTCTTCCCTTCTGTTTTAATTCTCCTCTCTCGTTGGTAATAATAATAACAGTAATAATGATCATAATAATAGTAATGACGACAATAATAAATATAAACACAATAATAATGATAAGGATAGTGAAAAATATAGCAACAAAAATGATAAAAATAATGATTGATATAACAATAATGAATCACAATAATCATGATAATAATGATAATTATAATACTTCTACTAATAATAACAATACTACAACAATAATGATGATAAAAGTAATAAGGATAATGATAATACGATAATGTATTTACCAATGTTAAATAAATGATAAATAATAACACAATAATAAAGAAAGAAATTATTTTTATATAAAACAAAAGTAATAACAATAACAATAGAAATGTTAATAACAATGATCATAGTAATAATGATAACAGTTATTAAAGTAGAAAAGACCGCATTAGCAATAATGATAACGATGGTATTGTTTAAAATGAAAATTGAAATGAAAATCACCATAAAAAAATGATAATAATGATTCTAACCGAAATACTAACGATAATAATAATAATAATAATAATAATAATAATAATTCGAAATGCATCAACATTAAAAATACTATTGATATAATAACAATAATGATAACAGTAATTATAGTAACTATGCTAATAATAATATTAATCATTACAACAATACCGATAATGATAATAAAATGATAATGACAATCCAAAAGTAATAACAGTAATAATAAATAGTAACAATAAGAAATATTACGTAATGATGGTAATAATATTGATAATGATAACAATAATAATAATGATGATAGAAATAATCATATCAATATTCATGATTATAATAAAAGAAAAGTGATAACAACAATAATGAAAACAAAGATAATAATAATGATAACAATGATAGTAATGATTATGCTTATCATTACGATAAAGGTAGTATTAAATAACAATAATAATAACAACAATCAAAATATTAATAATAATAATTGCTCTCATAAAGATAATAATAATAAGAATCATAATTCATGATAATAATTAAATTAATAACAACTATAATACTAATGATCATATATATACTACTACCGTATTACTACTAATAATAACAATAATGATAAAAATAATAGTGACAATGTTAACAACAATAATCATAATGTAATATTGATGGTGACATTGGTAATAATGATAATGAAAATAAACATGAGATGTGAAAGATAATAATAATAACAATAATAGAATAATGGAAGATTATGATGATCTAAAGATTAGTAATGATTATAATGATTTCACGATAACCGCAATAATAATAGTGATAATTATACCACCAAAGACAAAAAAAGTGATGAAATAATAATTATCATAATTAACATCAGTCATCTGTACTATTCTTGTTATTCTTACGATCGTGATAATAAAAATGATATATTAATGAAAGTTATTACGATCACTGTAATAACAATATCAATTATAATAGTTAATAAAAAGAAAATAATGATAGTGATAGTAAGGATAAAAATAGTAAATGAAAAAGCTGAAACATTTATGGTAATGATATAACGATATTATTGATAATGATGATTATGATAATAATAAAACTAGTAGTAAGGATAATAATAATTATAATTATTATTTTATAACAATATTGAAAATAATAGCAATAATAATAATGATCATCATAATAATAATATCAATATTAATAATAATTATAGTAATAATAATCATAACAATGACGGTAATAATAACAATTATGATTAAAAACAATAAACATAACAACGAAGACGATATTAATGATAATGACAATTACAGCAATAATAATAACAACAATGATAATAATGGTAGTAATGTCATTATCACAATAATAATGATAGTGATAAGGATGAATATAATGATATTAAAAATCATAGTAAAATAAATAAAATAAAGGATAATAACGATAATAAAGATAACATAATATAGCGAAGACCGGATTTTGCGTCACGAATTCTCTCTTAAGGAAAAGGACGGTTCTTCCGGTTCTGGCAGGAGGCGGCCACACCCCGAGTGGATGCCCTGCCTTTGGTCTCGGACTCTTGGGCAGGATTCGAACTCGCTTCGCTGGGTGACCTCATGACCCGAGTCGAGAACGTTACCGCTTCACCACGTCGGCTGCCAATCATGGTAATGTAAAAAATAAAATAAATAAATAAATAAATAAATAAAAAATGCCATATCAGTGATTATCACCATTATTAATATAATGATAACAGTGATAATAAAATTGGGTTCAAAATTGACAATGACAATAATTACATTGATTTCATTGAGGATAATAATAACAATATCGATGAATAGAACGATGATCGTACTAATAACAGTGCTGATAATATCAATAAATTCGTTTAGAGCAATGGTTCTCAACTTTTTTAGAGCTTAATTACGTAACCTTTTTTTTTTTAATCTTATGAAAGCCATGGATCCCCCCCCCCCCAGCTTTGCATGCAGCGAATATAATGTACTTTATTTGTTGAGATGTGATTGCCTCATGCTTATATGGGATACTCAAAACATTATGAACTTTAAAGTCAATAATTTCAAAAACAAATTCCTATTTATGCAAAAAGTAATCATTCTTCTATTTGATGCTCACGGACCTCCTGATACCCATCCATAGAACCCCTAGAGGTCCAGGAACATATTAAGAACCCCGAGTCTAGTGTGTAGCCTTCTATAAAGCGGCAAAGATGTGTCAGCAAACGAACTGAACTTTGCAGGATAAAACCCGTTAATATTAGGGTCACTGGTATTGATTCTCCCAATGAAATTATCGGTGAAGGGGACTGATTATATATATATATATATATATATATATATATATATATATATATATATATATATATATATATATATATATATATATATATATATATATATGTATATATATATATATATATATATATATATATATATATATATATATATATATATATATATATGTATATATATATATATATATATATATATATATATATATATATATATATTATTATTATTATTATTATTATTATTGTTGTAAGCTATATAAAAAGCCACACTAAAAAAAGGCAATCTGTTCCAAAGCCTACAAGCTGCAGGAAAAAATACATCTAGAAAACTGAATTGTAGACGATCGACTTACATCAAACGTCATTGAATTGAGGGTCATAGAACTTCTGGTAACTCTTGCAGGTTGATGTAAATCAGGCAAAAACTTATATAGGGGATGTGAAATATCGGTTACAATCTTGTATAAGACTGAAAGAGGCCTAATAATCCTACGATGTCCAATGTCCAAATTTAAGTCAGACAGGAGAAATCTAATGGATTAAGAGAACGATCAAGCAGTCTTAAGTGTGACTCTATGACAGATAACCACACAGGCCAACAATACTCAAAATGAGGCTGAATAAAAGAAAAGCTTTTTTGAGTAATGACATCTTCATAGATCCTCTTGCACGTGCGAATGATATCTATCTTAAATGAAATTGCTCGGGCCATATTTCTAATATGCAATTCAAATGTAAGCTTTCAATCAAAGGTTACACCTAAGAGCTTCAGGTTATCCAATGAAGCGATTAAGACTCCATTAATCAACAGACTTGGGTGCTGAGGCAACTGCGTTCGAGACCGTCTCACAATCATTTCCTTAGACTTAGTAGGATTTAATTCCATGCCCCATCGAGAGAACCATGATTGAACTATCGTTAGGCCTACAATGAGAAAAGAAAGAATATTAGCATAGAGAGAAGTATCATCAGCTTATGCCAACATCTTTTTAGTAATGCCAGACCACATCGTTTGTATATAAAATAAAGAGCAAAGGGCCTACAACACTACTCTTAGGAACCCCAGAAGACACACGGGAATACTAGCTAAAACTATCAACTTGAACACGCTGCAGCCTGCCAGTTAAAAATTCAGTTAAAATACTTAAAACTTTACCAACACTAACAGACTGCTACTTAAAAATCTAACCCTTGGGATTAACAGTGTCAAAAGCTGCACTAAAATCCAGCGAGACAAGTCTTGACTCATGACCCTTATCTAAAGCAGACTGCATGTCATACACAAACATAAGCAATCAATAATTGCAGGCGAGTCTCTTTCTAAAACCAAACTGAGTCTTTAGAGGAAAGGGTCTCAAATGTACAGGAAGGCGTTTGACCAAAAAACGTTAAAAAACCTTGAATAAAATTGGTGTAATTGAAATAAGCCTATATTCAGAAGATGAAAACTGTAGTGGGTCCTTAGGGATAGGGGTAACATTACCAATGCACCAGTAAAAATGACCCTTTACGAACTAAAAGGCGAAATATTGACCCTCAGGTCTTTTTAAATCGAAGGAAACAAGCCATTAGGGTCAACTCCACCACATTAGTCTAATTCTGATAACAGATACTTAATTTCAGAGGACCTGGAAGCAAATGAATTAAAGCATGACAATGGGTGATATAAAAGAGGAAGTTCAATATCTTCTAACCTTTGTTTTGAAATTAAATATTATGCTAACAAGGTAACTTTCACAATCGGACTATATACATCAACCATTAGGTTCCATTAAAGGAGGAATGAAGGACCCAATACCAAACAGAGATGCTTTAAATGTTGACCACTATTTATGAGGCTGTGAGGCCTAGGAGACCTAACCTCCTAATAAACATTTGTTGTGTTTGGTATGGCAACATGATTCTCCCAACAATGACGAGCAGAGCAGAGATTGTGGGCTGAATATTTGTCCTGATAAGACGTTCATTAAATTATGTTTCATCATGGGAACAAGATTTAAGAGTTTTGCTGGGTACAAGCCTCATTACAATGTCCAACATTAATAAGTTGAGAGCTTTAACAAAACAAGAAATATTATAAACATTTCGCCAAACAATGCTATCACAAGCATGGTAGACATCATCCCAATTAATGCTGGATTTTAAGAAGACTTGTCTAATTAGAGTAATATCTGGTATAGGAAAGTCCAACTGGATCTTACATGCTAGACTACAGTGGTCAGAACCTGTTGGCATAGTTGTCTACATTAATTACCCCTCTCACATCAGTTAATACAAGATTTAAAAGATTACCAATCCTGTGAGTTGCACCACAGACTAACTGCTCACACCCAACTATATCTGCGGAATTTAAGGCTGAAGTGCCATGTCGGTCTTGGTGGTGAGCATCAAAATCGCTTTTGAACATAAAGCATGATTTATCATCATTCTCTTGAATAGATGTGCACAAAGTCAACAGACAATCATAGATACTGTCATCAGAGTTAGGACTATAAATACAAAAAATGTAGAAATTATCAAGACAACTACACACTCACAACTATGTATTCATGACAACCACATTCAGACTTTACAAATCGACTACCAACACTAGTATATAAAAAACAAACCTTGTGCTCGAGGCATGGATTTATTAAACTTTGGTAAAAGTAACTCTGATGTGTGCCTCTTGTCTGAAACCAGAGTTTCAGCACAATAAATAATGTCAAATTTAGTCGAGATAACTGCATGTTTTTTTTTTTTTTTTTTTTTTTTTTTTTTTTTTTAATTCCCAAGTCCTCAAGTATTACTAATAAATACAATACATTGGACGGCTAGGACCAGGATTATGATCAACATCACCAGACAGCAAAACAACAGTTCCACATAAAAAAAAAGAAAAAAAAAAGAAAGAACTCAATTATTAAAAAATGACATTACCTTGGTAGTGCAGTTCACAACTCTGGGCTGTCAGACCAGGAAGTCAGCAGGCGGATTGGCCTGGCAGCAGGGGTCATGAACTCTCTCGACAAGAGTATTTGGAGATGCCGGTACCTGTGCTGGAGGACCAAGCTACAGGTTTTCTGGGCCCTGATAATGCGTTTTGCTCTACGATAGTGAAACCTGTACATTATCCAGTGCCCTGGAGTCTCGTCTTGATGCCTTCTGTAATAGTTCCTAGTGCCGGATCATGGGGTACTGTTGGCGGGACCATGTGTCTAATCAACGGCTGCACCGTTAGACTGGCTCAGGACCTGTTACCTGCACAATGCGGGATCGCCAACTCAGGCTATATGTCCACATGGCTCGCTTTCCACAGGCTGATCCTGCCCATCAGGTTGTCTCTGTAAGAGACAACCCTGGGTGGAGGAGGCCTCTGGGACGACCTAGGAGGTCGTGGCTTGGGCAGATCGATCAAACCTGTCGGGAAGAGCTCGAGATGGGCCGAGTCCCTTCCTGGCAGCTTGCCATGAGGGATCCCAAAAGGTGAAAGCAAAAGGTGGACGCGACTATGCGCCCCCGTCGGCGTTAGTTCCTGATGATGGTCTCACAATCATGGCTACAATTCAGGGAGTCCACCTCAAGGGTGATGTTGGTAGCTAAACTACAGGATACCTTATAACATAAATGCTTATATGCTTATTGAGGACACACAATAAACGGTGGTGCTCAAGTGAGAAGAATTAAGAGGGGC
>NC_091585.1:2316032-2318877 GCF_042767895.1 Penaeus vannamei
ACACACCCATCCAGTTACAAACACACAAACACACACATACACACACACTCTCTTTCAAGCACACACACACACCCATCCAGAAGACAGCGACAAGCAGAGCGCCTGACAGCCTGACTGACAGACTGACAGCCATGACAGATTCTTCAAAGAGTTGGGAAGAGAGAGAGAGAGTTGAGGATGCGGGGATCCCTTTGTGACGTAAGAACACTCATTACCCAATAATATGTTTGATCAAAGGGCATCTATATTCCTTTTACTTTGGGCCTCCTCTCTCTCTCTCTCTCTTTCTCTTTCTGCCTCTTTCTTCCTCTTTATCTCTTTCTTTCTCTCTCCTCTCTCTCTCTCTCTTGTTCTCCTCCCTTTCTCGCTCTCTTCCTCTCTCCCTCCCTCTCTCGCTCTCTTCCTCTCTCCCTCCTCCTCTCTCTCCCCCTTCCTCTCTCCCTCTCTTCTTCTCCCCCCCTCTATCGCTCTCTTTGTCTAACTCTCTTTCTCAGTCTCTTTGTCTGTGGAACTCTCTCTCTCTTTCTTCCACTTTCTCTCTATCTCTCTCTCCATCTCTCTCTCTCTCTCTCTCTCTCTCTCTCTCTCTCTCTCTCTCTCTCTCTCTCTCTCTCTCTCTCTCTCTCTCTCTCTCTCTCTCTCTCTCTCTCTCTCTCTCTAAATCTTTCTCTCAATCTCTCTCTCTCTCTCTCTATTTGTATATATATATATATATATATATATATATATATATATATATATATATATATATATATATATATATATATATATATATATATATATGAAAGATGGAATAATGCATTACCGCATTTTTATCATGAACATTATAACCTCTCCGAACGGGATTCGATCCCTCGCCGCCAATGCACGTGAATGCAAGACGGCCGCTCTACCACTCGTACAACGACCCACTGTAAAAGGAATGAGAAACTAGGAGCTTACTAGCATCCATAGAGGTTACCTACCTACTCATACATGAGTAAGGATAGCGAAGTTTCACACTCACTTTCCGTCGGCACTCGGTATTTATGGACAGAGCAGGACAGATAGAATGCACCTCAGGTTATCTGATTTGGGATTTGTCCTGCTCTGTCCATAAATACCGAGTGCCCACGGGGAGTGAGTGTGAAACTGCGCTATCCTTACTCATGTATGAGTAGGTAGATAATGTCTATGGATGCTAGTAAGCTCCTAGTTTCTCACTCCTTTTACATTTGTGTATATATATATATCTATATATATATATATATATATATATATATATATATATATATATATATATATATATATATATATATATATGTATATGTATATATATATATATATATATATATATATATATATATATATATATATATATATATATATATATATATATATATATATATATATACATATATATATATATATATATATATATATATATATATAAATATGTATCTATATATATATATATATATATATATATATATATATATATATATATATATATATATATATATATATATATATATATATATATATATATATATATATATTTCATCCGTCTGTCTGTCTGTTGTTTCTCGATGATATCAATGTTAATGATAATAATAATAAAGACAACAATAATGATAATAATGATAACAATGATAATAGGAACATTATATTAATTAAATAATGTTAATAGCAATGATAATGATAATAATAATGATGATGATAAAGGAGACTATGATAAAGATAATCAGAATACTAATAGAAATAATATTTAAGTGACAGTATTGATGAAAAAAATAGATTGTGTTAGGGACAATGTCAATAAGATTAATGGTAACAAAGAAATAAACAAAATCTCATAATTACTAATATTACTATTTATCATTCTAGAAATAGTACGACTACTAATGATAACAGTAATAGTAATAGTGATAATTATATTGATAAAATGATTAGAAATAGCAGCAACTTAACTACTATTACTGACAATAAAACTATAATGATAATGATAGCAATGATTATGGTAGCGAGAATAGTGATGATAAATATGATGATGATGGTGATAATAATGAAAATAGTAATGATAATGATAACAATAACAATAACAGTAAAATGGTAATAATGGAAATGGTAATAATAATGCTAATAATGATATGCTAATAATGATGATAATAGAGATATTTAATGTTAAGGATTATAACAATAATGATGATAATGAAAGTGTTAATGAAAAAGAAAAAAAAGACAATTAAAAAGCACGAGTAATATCAAAACTCATAATCATAGAATTGATAATGATAATGAAAGAAATAATTGTAACTAATATTATGAGAGTGACCGTAAATATTACTACTATTATCATGATAATAGCAATAACAATAATAAGGGTAATAATGATAATGATGATCACCATCACAATGATAATAATGATGACGATAATGATAATTATTATGATAACATCAATAATGAGAGCAATTATAATAATTATAAAATTATAGCCATAATAGTTATAGTTATAATAGTAATAATGAGAAAAATAGTAATAAGAATAATGATAACGATAACAATTAATAAGAATAATAAGAACAATAATGAAAATTATAATGGTTTAGGGTATGGCAATGATAACAATAATAATTCCTATTATTATTATTATCATTATAATTATAGTAATAATAAAAACAATAATAATAACAGGAATAATGACACTGACAAGAGAGATGACGATATTCATGATAACAAAAATATCAATAATGATGAGAATGATACTAACAATACAAAGGTTGATAAAGATATAGAGAATGATCGTAAGAACAATATCTATAATAGTAATAGTGACGATAAGAATAACAGTAGCAATAGCAATAAT
>NC_091585.1:2319377-2321877 GCF_042767895.1 Penaeus vannamei
TAAGCTAGAAATGATCAATAAAAATTAATAAAAAAGGAAATAAAAATTATCAAAATTATACTGATAAAAGATATCAAGTGATGGTGAAAGTGTTTGCAAAAAAGTGATTAGTTGTGATAATGAAAATATTCATGTTAATTATGATACTACTACTAAGAATGATAAGAATGATGAAAATAATGATAATTATAATAATTATACTGATGATTTTCTTATTGATAATAATAATTATCTTATTATTATCAATGATAGAATAATGATAACAAAACAATAGAAATAATGATTATAATACAATGAATGATAATGAAAGTTATGTGTTATTAATAGTAATAAGCACAATAGATTATATGCTTGAAATTTATAATAATAATAGTACAAAATATTAGTGAATGATGATAGTAATAGTAATAGAGATAATAATTATAATTATAAGAGTCATGATAATAATGATAATAACAATGATAATAGCAATCATAGTAATGAAACAGTAATGACGATAACAACAATTGCAATAAAAATAATCATAATGAAAATAATGATAACAATGATAATGGTTATGATGATATCACTAACAATGATGATGATAATTACAATGACTATGTATAATGATAACACTAATGATGATCGTAACAATATGAAACAAATAGTATTAATGAGAATAATATATTGAAAATAACGAAAACAATATCAGTTAAAAGCCGACAGTAATTTTGATAAAAATATAAACAATAATTGGTTCTTTGATATGAATAACAAGAATGATAATGATAGTAATAATAATTTGCGAGGAGAATACTAAGGATAAAGATTATGATAATTCTGGTAATCTCAGTAATTGTATTGTTAGAAGTGGTTGTAGTAATGATAATGATAATAATGAAATGTGATAATGATTATGAGAAATAAAGATTATCTGTGAGACAATAACAGTGATAATGATAGAAATAATAGCAATAAGAAACTAAGAATAAAGATTATAATGACAGTAATTATAATAACAGAATGAAATGAAAATCATATTCATGATAATGATGTTTATGAAAAAGATGATCATTATGATAAAGAAAGATAACATCATTATTAATGATGATAAGAACAACGACGACAATAATAATACTAGTGATGAAACAAGTCATAATGATAATTATGTTGATAATGATAATGGTAGTAATAGTAATGGTAACAGTAATAATAACAAACATAATAAACAACAATAGTAATAATCATGATAAAATTGAAAGTGAAAATAAAACAACAACAACAATAAAGATGATACTAATGATTTAGTAATGATTACAATAAGAATATCATGATAACAATACCTATGATAAGGATGATAATTATAACAACAGTTATGACAATAATGGTAATAACAGAAACAATTATGATAATGATGATATCAGCAGGAACAAAATGAAAAATAATATTCATAGTAATAAAAATCATCAATATTGCGTAATTAGCAAAATTGATAATAGTATGAATATGACAATAATAATCCTCATTATAATCATAAAAATAATAATGACTATCTTACAAGGAAATTAGATTTCAAAGATGATTGTATCCTTACTACTAGTACAAATACTAGCTATACTGGCCTCACTACTAGTACCATTATGAAAAAATTACTATGATAACAGTTATATTAATAGTAGGATTAATACCACTACTAATGCAACATATGGTATAACAATAAAAAATACCGACGATAGAAGTAACGATTAAAATAGTATTCATAATAATAATATTGATAATGATAGTAACGATCGTCATCGTTATTAGTATCATAATAACAATGATAAAGATAATGATGATAAAATATAATCAAAACAGTGGCACTTCTACTACTATTGATAAGAGTTATAAAAATAACAGTAATAAGGATAATAATGACAGCAACAGTAATGATAATAACAATGACAATAATAAGGATAATATCAATAAGAATGATAATATTGATGATAATAATCATCATTACAATAATGATTATAATACTGATAAAGATTATGATATTGTTATCAACAATAAATGTAATGGTCACATTGTTAATGAAATATAATAATAGTAATGATATTGATGACAATGGTGATAATAAATGGCAATAACAATAATAACGATAATACTAGTGATGATAATAACAAGAATGATGGTAATGATAACAATAAATGATAATGATATTAACAGTAATAATGTTAACAATATTACGAGGAATGATAATAATAATAACATTAATGGTAATAAAAGCGATTATAATGGTAATGATGATACTGATAATAATAATAGTAATAATAATAGTGGTGATAATAATAGCAGTGGTAATGGTAATGAAAATAACAATAACAATAATAATAATAATAAATAAAACGATACTTCAACCAGCAGACGTCAATAATAATAATAATAATAACAACAACAATGATCACAGTAATAATGACTTTGATAATGATATTGATAATGGTAATAATCGTCAGTACACATTCAGTGCGAATCTTTGTTA
>NC_091585.1:2339377-2341487 GCF_042767895.1 Penaeus vannamei
AAATGATATAAACATTTTATATTTTTGATATAAATGATATAAATATTTGATATATTTGATATAAATTATATAAATATTGATATATTTGATATAAATGATATAAATATTTGATATAAATGATATAAATATTTGATATATTTGATATAAATGATATAAATATTTGACATATTTGATATAAATGATATAAATATTTGATATATTTGATATAAATGATATAAATATTTGATATATTTGATATAAATGATATAAATATTTGATATAAATGATATAAATATTTGATACATTTGATATAAATGATATAAATATTTGACATATTTGATATAAATGATATAAATATTTGATATAAATGATATAAATATTTGACATATTTGATATAAATGATATAAAAATTTGATATATTTGATATAAATGATATAAATATTTGATATAAATGATATAAATATTTGATACATTTGATATAAATGATATAAATATTTGATATATTTGATATAAATGATATAAATATTTAATATATATGATATAAATGATATAAATATTTGATATATTTGATATAAATGATATAAATATTTGATATATTTGATATAAATGATATAAAAATTTGATATATTTGATATAAATGATATAAATATTTGATATATATGATATAAATGATATAAATATTTGATATATATGATATAAATGATATAAATATTTGATATATTTGATATAAATGATATAAATATTTAATATATTTGATATAAATGATATAAATATTTGATATATATGATATAAATGATATAAATATTTGATATATTTGATATAAATGATATAAATATTTGATATATTTCATATAAATGATATAAATATTTGATATATTTCATATAAATGATATAAATATTTGATATATTTGATATAAATGATATAAATATTTGATATATTTGATATAAATGATATAAATATTTGATATAAATTATAAAAATATTTGATATATTTGATATAAATGATATAAATATTTGATATAAATTATAAAAATATTTGATATATTTGATATAAATGATATAAATATTTGATATAAATGATATAAATATTTGATATATTTGATATAAATGATATAAATATTTGATATAAATGATATAAATATTTGATATATTTGATATAAATGATATAAATATTTGATATATTTGATATAAATATTTGATATATTTGATATAAATGATATAAACATTTTATATATTTGATATAAATGATATAAATATTTGATATATTTGATATAAATGATATAAATATTTGATATAAATTATAAAAATATTTGATATATTTGATATAAATGATATAAATATTTGATATAAATGATATAAATATTTAATATATTTGATATAAATGATATAAATATTTGATATAAATTATATAAATATTTGATATATTTGATATAAATGATATAAATATTTGATATATTTGATATAAATGATATAAATATTTGATATATTTGATATAAATTATATAAATATTTGATATATTTGATATAAATGATATAAATATTTGATATAAATGATATAAATATTTGATATATTTGATATAAATGATATAAATATTTGATATATTTGATATAAATGATATAAATATTTGATATATTTGATATAAATGATATAAATATTTGATATATTTGATATAAATGATATAAATATTTGATATATTTGATATAAATGATATAAATATTTGATATAAATGATATAAATATTTGACATATTTGATATAAATGATATAAATATTTGATATAAATTATATAAATATTTGATATATTTGATATAAATGATATAAATATTTGATATATTTGATATAAATGATATAAATATTTGATATATTTGATATAAATGATATAAATATTTGATATATTTGATATAAATGAAATAAATATTTGATATAAATGATATAAATATTTGATATAAATGATATAAATATTTGACATATTTGATATAAATGATATAAATATTTGATATAAATGATATAAATATTTGACATATTTGATATAAATGATATAAATATTTGATATAAATGATATAAATATTTGATATATTTGATATAAATGATATAAATATTTGATATATTTGATATAAATGATATAAATATTTGA
>NC_091585.1:2341987-2349487 GCF_042767895.1 Penaeus vannamei
GGAGATCGAGGCGGTCATTGTAGGGGAGTGTTTCGTGTCTGGAGATCGAGGCGGTCATTGTAGGGAAGTGTTTCGTGTCTGGAGATCGAGGCGGTCATTGTAGGGGAGTGTTTCGTGTCTGGAGATCGAGGCGGTCATTGTAGGGGAGTGTTTCGTGTCTGGAGATCGAGGCGGTCATTGTAGGGAAGTGTTTCGTGTCTGGAGATCGAGGCGGTCATTGTAGGGAAGTGTTTCGTGTCTGGAGATCGAAGCGGTCATTGTAGGGAAGTGTTTCGTGTCTGGAGATCGAGGCGGTCATTGTAGGGAAGTGTTTCGTGTCTGGAGATCGAGGCGGTCATTGTAGGGAAGTGTTTCGTGTCTGGAGATCGAGGCGGTCATTGCAGGGAAGTGTTTCGTGTCTGGGGATCGAAGCGGTCATTGTAGGGAAGTGTTTCGTGTCTGGGGATCGAGGCGGTCATTGTAGGGAAGTGTTTCGTGTCTGGAGATCGAGGCGGTCATTGCAGGGAAGTGTTTCGTGTCTGGGGATCGAAGCGGTCATTGTAGGGAAGTGTTTCGTGTCTGGGGATCGAGGCGGTCATTGTAGGGAAGTGTTTCGTGTCTGGGGATCGAGGCGGTCATTGTAGGGAAGTGTTTCGTGTCTGGAGATCGAGGCGGTCATTGCAGGGAAGTGTTTCGTGTCTGGGGATCGAAGCGGTCATTGTAGGGAAGTGTTTCGTGTCTGGGGATCGAGGCGGTCATTGTAGGGAAGTGTTTCGTGTCTGGGGATCGAGGCGGTCATTGTAGGGAAGTGTTTCGTGTCTGGGGATCGAAGCGGTCATTGCAGGGAAGTGTTTCGTGTCTGGGGATCGAGGCGGTCGTTGTAGGGAAGTGTTTCGTGTCTGGGGATTGAAGTGACCATCTAATGTATATAACTGATGTATATACCTTGCCAGATCTCTGTTCTCGGTCCGAAACACGTTCAGAACACGCCGTAGGGTTTACCATACACCAGGAGAGTGTAATTCAATATATAATTCGATACACATAATATTGCACATTAATACAGATAATATTGTATAATACACATAATACAGTATATTAATACAGATAATATAGTATAATACACAATGAACATAATACACATAATATAGTACATTAATACAGATAATATAGTATAATACACAATTAACATAATAAACATAATATAGCACATTAATACAGATAATATAGTATAATACACAATTAACATAATAAACATAATATAGCACATTAATACAGATAATATAGTATAATACACAATAAATATAATACAAATAATATAGAACATTGATACAGATAATATAGTATAATACACAATAAATATAATACACATAATGTAGTACATTAATACAGATATTATTGTATAATACACATAATACAGTATATTAATACAGATAATATAGTATAATACAGTGAACATAATACACATAATATAGCACATTAATACAGATAATATAGTATAATACACATTAAATATAATACACATAATATAGTACATTAATACAGATACTATTGTAAAATACACATAATACAGTATATTAATACAGATAATAAAGTATAATACACAATGAACATAAAACACATAATATTGCACATTAATACAGATAATAAAGTATAATACACAATGAACATAAAACACATAATATTGCACATTAATACAGATAATATAGTATAATACAATGAACATACACATAATATTGCACATTAATACAGATAATATAGTATAATACACAGTGAACATAATACACATAATATAGCACATTAATACAGATAATATAGTATAATACACAATAAATATAATACACATAATATAGTACATTAATACAGATGATATTGTAAAATACACATAATACAGTATATTAATTAAGAAAATATAGTATAATACACAATGAACATAATGCACATAATATAGCACATTAATACAGATAATATAGCATAATACACAATAAATATGATACACATAAGATAGTACTTTAATACAGATAATATTGTATAATACACATAGTACAGTACATTAATACAGATAATATAGTATAATACACAATAAATATAATACAAATAATATAGAACATTAGTACAGATAATATAGTATAATACACATAATATATTACATTGATACAGATAATATAGTATAATACACATAATATAGTACATTAATACAGATAATATTGTATAATACAGTATATTAATACAGATAATATAGTATAATACACAATGAACATGATATAATATAGCACATTAATACAGATAATATAGTATAATACACAATAAATATAGTACACACAAAATAGTACATGAATACAGATAATATTGTATAATACACATAATACAGTATATTAATACAGATAATATAGTATAATACACAATAAATATAATACAAATAATATAGCACATTAATACAGATAATATAGTATAATATACAATGAACATAATACACATAATATAGTACATTAATACAGATAATATTGTAAAATACACATAATACAGTATATTAATACAGATAATAAAGTATAATACACAATGAACATAATACACATTATATAGCACATTAATACAGATAATATTGTATAATACACAATAAATATAATACACATAATATAGCACATTAATACAGATAATATTGTATAATAAACATAATACAGTATATTAATACAGATAATATAGTATAATACACAATGAACATAATACACATTATATAGCACATTAATACAGATAATATAGTATAATACACAATGAACATAATACACATAATATAGCACATTAATACAGATAACATAGTATAATACACAATAAATATAATACACATAATATAGTACATTAATACAGATACTATTGTAAAATACACATAATACAGTATATTAATACAGATAATATAGTATAATACACAATGAACATAATACACATAATATAGTACATTAATACAGATAATATACTATAATACACAATAAATAAAATACACATAATATAGTACATTAATACAGATACTATTGTAAAATACACATAATACAGTACATTAATACAGATAATAAAGTATTATACACAATAAATATAATACACATAATGTAGTACATTAATACAGATAATATTGTATAATACACATAATACAGCATATTAATACAGATAATATAGTATAATACAATGAACATAATACACATAATATTGCACATTAATACAGATAATATAGTATAATACACAATAAATATAATACACATAATATAGTACATTGATACAGATAACATAGTATAACACACAATAAATATAATACACATAATGTAGCACATTAATACAGATACTATTGTAAAATACACATAATACAGTATATTAATACAGAAAATATAGTATAATACACAATGAACATAATACACATAATATAGCACATTAATACAGATAACATAGTATAATACACAATAAATATAATACACATAGTATAGTACATTAATACAGATAATATTGTATAATACACATAATACAGTATATTGATACAGATAATAAGGTATAATACACAATAAATATAATACAAATAATATAGAACATTAATACAGATAATATAGTATAATACACAATAAATATAATACACATAATATAGTACATTAATACAGATAATATTGTATAATACACATAATACAGTATATTAATACAGATAATATAGTATAATACACAATAAATATGATACACATAAATGTAATATAATACTAATATAATACACACAAATATAGGACACGTAGCAGGCACTATCATACACAAGGAGAGCATAATTGGATATATATAACTTATAAAGTATAATTTAGTCTCATAATCGTTTAGCGTTTTCTTCGGATCCTCGTAAGGTAAGTTACAATTAATGGGGAAAGTTCTAGTGGCCATAAGGTAAATTTAGCATCAGAATCCTTTACCTATGCCTTGGGTCTCTACCTCTCTCTCTCTCTCTCTACCTCTCTTTCTCTCTCTCTCTCTCTCTCTCTACCTCTCTCTCTCTCTCTACCTCTCTCTCTCTCTCTCTCTCTCTCTACCTCTCTCTCTCTCTCTACCTCTCTCTCTCTCTCTCTCTTTCCCTTAACTCGAGTGCGTCCAATCTCAGGAAATGTGAAACTGGCAACCTTTCCGGAGCTTTGGAGTACTCCGATTCGCCGTCTCTCTATCTCCCTCTTTTCTTTCTTTTTTTCTATTTTAATCATATTTATGTTTACATGTGTCTAGATTTTTTCGTACTTACATGGTATATGTTTTACTGTTTTCAACACTGTATTCCTTCTTCCTCGAAAGAGACTTAACGAATCGGAGTCCCTTTATGTCTAGAGGTGAGTTGCCAATTGTTCCTTTCCTGAGATTTAGCGTACCGTAAAGCGACGGCGAGGTGTATCTCCGGAAATCTTTATTTTTCGTGCGAGCAACCAGTGTGTTAAATCCCTTCGCTGCAAATAAGAGAAATAGAAAGAAAAAGAAAGAGAGAGAGAGGGAAGAGCAGAAAAAAGGTGATGTCAGCCCTCATATCTTGGAGTCTAAGTTGGCACGTACATTATCACCATTAAGACGTATGTGTTGTTATTGTCTCCACAGAGCATGGTGAAGATTGGTTTCTACAAAATTACCCACATTCTGCGAAGTACAATAATTATGCTTCGAAGTAATTATGTATTGTCTCGGTCCACTGATAACTAGTGAGAAAAAGAAAAAAAAGATAAAAAGAGAAAAAAATGGAAATAAATACATAGAAAATAAAATATGAGTAAATAAATATACATAAGGTATAGGAAATAAAAAGAGAAAACTAAATACATTTAAAAATATATATATATATAAAGTTTTTTTTTCTCATCTTTACTTTCCAAATAAATTCTACCACCAAGACAAGTAGCCTCCATTTTGAATTTCCCGGTTATCACCACAACAAAATCCAAGTACAAACCCATGCAACAGGAACGACGAAGGGAAGGGCAAGAAAACACACGAATATGCCGAAGGCCTTTTCACAATTGCTTCGTCAGGGCATATGAAAGGACCTTCGGCATATTCGTGTGTTTTCTTGCCCTTCCCTTCGTCGTTCCTGTTGCATTCTGTTCAACATGAATTCCACACATGCAAACCCATGCCTGTCAAAATCACTCCTATTTTCGCGAGATTACTCGGCTATGTCCATGCATCTTGGACAAACGACATCACTCGAGCCCAGTGACAGCACAGAGTGAAAGACGTGACAGCACAGAGTGACAGACGTGACAGCACATCCCAGCCTCCGTGGGAATGAGCTGGCCCCAAAATTCAGATCCTATGACGTGCCCTTTGTTTACCCTCTTTATTGTTTTTAATCTGTGTATTGCATCACCTCAAGGAATTGATAAAGAATGCCAAGGACAAAAAAATGATAATCTTGACTTATAATGACAGTATGCAAAGTCTGAAAAAGCTCTCAACTTGCGTAAATAATGATAATAATAATAATAATAATGAAAATGATAATGATAATGATAATGATAATGATAATGCTAGTGATAATGATAATGATAATGATAATAATAATAATAATAATAATAATAATAATAATAATAATAATAATAATAATAATAATAAAAAATAATAATAATGCAAATTGACCCATCATGCCCATTTGACACTCGCATTGAAAAGAAAGATGAAGAAAAGTGCAACAATTACTGCGACTTGCAATATGAGATTGCAAGAATGTGGAGAATGAAAGAAGTTGAAGTAATCCCTGTAGGATCTGTGACGAAAGACTTTGAAAAATGGATTCAAAAGCTAGAGTTGGGAATAACAGCAGAAATGTTACAAAAAATCTTGTTTATTTTGAACAGCCAGAATTATTCGGAAAGTCTTGGACATGAAATGAAGAAATTAGGGATGCTGCAATTTCTAAGACCTCTGGTTGTGGTCCGCTATTGCAGCTCATTAACCAAGATATAACATCAATCTTGTGAATAGTAGAAATAATAATAATAATATGGTAATAGAATGTGTGAAATCCTCCTGTGTAAGCTTCCTTGTTGCGCTCCTCAGGCGACCTCAGTGCGCCTCGTTTTAAATTTCAAATCCTAATTACCCAACTTAGTAGACAATTAAATTATAAATTGCAGATATAATCGATGCAAATACGCTCCAAGAAGTAGAACCTTTTTTGGCAATGTTTTATTACCATTGATAACGTGATAATTAATAATTAATAATTATTGATAATAATAATTATTTGATAACGTAATAATTAATAATTAGTGATTAATAGCCTCTATGTACCAAGGACAAGGATGACATACAGTGATAACACAAAACCATAATGAATTGCTTCATCTTAAACAACAGGACAAACCCCGCCCCACTCCTCCTGTATCCCCCCCCCCCCCCCCGCCCATGTTAGTGTCACGGGGAATATTCGCGTTTGATGATTAACTTTGCTTTTATATTGAGTATTAATTCATCCGCTTTATTGGGTTTCAATTAACTTTTCGAACCACATTTTTGATGTCTGTGTAACAAAGGAATTTCACACTTAAACTAGCAGAGAACAGGGACTCTTTTTCCCTTTGTTCGATCTGTTTGTTATTTTCAATCTATGATCTTTTTCTCTCGTTATTATCTCGCAATATTTATAACGCAATATAACTATTATTGTTTGCGACTGCAGAATGCATACATATACATAAGAGCGTGGATACATACTTATATACTGTGTATTTTTATATCTCTCTATATATGTATATTTCACCCACCCCCACATCCATCCACACACACACACACACACACACACACACACACACACACACACACACACACACACACACACACACACACACATATATATATATATATATATATATATATATATATATATATATATATATATATATATATATATATATACATATATATATAAAAAGTAGATGTATGCTATCTCTTTATGATGTGTTGTAAGACTACTTCATAGGTCATTTCTATAGAACAAAAGTTTATATATATATATATATATATATATATATATATATATATATATATATATATATATATATATCTATCTATCTATCTATCTATCTATCTATATCTATATATATGTGTGTGTGTGTGTGTGTGTGTGTGTGTGTGTGTGTGTGTGTGTGTGTGTGTGTGTGTGTGTGTGTGTGTGTGTGTGTGTGTGTGTGTGTGTGTGTGCCTAATTTATCCATTTGCTTATATGCTAGTTTTATGGAGAGTTGAGCCTGTGAATGTAAATGGAATATCGAAAATTCAAACAAATGAATTTAAATACAAAAGCATAAAAATCCATGTATGCACATAGTGATCATTATCACTATAGCTATTATTATTATTATTAATATCATTATTATTATTATTATTGTTATTATTATTGTCATTATCATTACCATAGTTATTATTACCATTACTGTCTCAATTGTTATTATTATTATTATCATTAGTTGTAGTAGTAGTAGTAGTAGTATTGCTATTGTAGTTAATTATGATCATCATTATTATCGC
>NC_091585.1:2389487-2391987 GCF_042767895.1 Penaeus vannamei
ATAACAATATATGATGATGAATTATGATTGACAATAACGATTATGGTGATGAAGGTAAAATCAATAACCGGGATGATAGCAATAATGATGTTTATGATAAAAATGATAATGATAACAAATAAAATAAATTTATAAATTCTCTCTTTCACTCTTTCCCTACCCCCCCCCCCCCACCACCCTTATTAACAGTCCTACCCAAGCCCTCTCCTAACTACGACCCCCCCTACCCTCGATATGACACCCCCCACCTACCCACCCAGCACGTTACCTAACCCACCCTCCTTCCCCATCCCCCCACCAGCCCCCCAACCTCCAATATCATCATCCCCCCACCTACCCCCACCCCCTATATCCATCCCCCCCACCTACCCCCCACCCCCTATATCCATCCCCCCAGTACCCCCCCAACCCCTATATCCATCCCCCCACCCCTTATATCCATCCCCCCACCTACCCCCCCACCCTTCCTCATCCAACCCCGCACCAGCCCCCCCCCTATACACCCCCCTCCCCCCCTCCTTCACAGAGCCTCGTGTGACCTTCCACTTACAATCAGTTATCCCTCGTTATTCCGCCCGGAAGCTCCTATTCTCCCAAGACGAAAAGAGGAGGAGGAGAAAGAAGGAGGAGAGGGGCGGGGGTAAGAGAAGAGAGGGTTGAAGGAGGAGAGGGACGGGGGAAAAGAAGAGAGGGTTGAAGGAGGCGTAGGGAAGAGGACGAGGAGGGAAGAGAGAGGAGGAGGAGAGGGACGGGGGAAGAGAAGAGAGGGTAGAAGGAGGAGGAGGGAAGAGGACGAGGAGGGAGGAGAGAGGAGGAGGAGAAAGAAGGAGGAGAGGGACGGGGGTAAGAGAAGAGAGGGTTGAAGGAGGCGTAGGGAAGAGGACGAGGAGGGAGGAGAGAAGAGGAGGAGAAAGAAGGAGGAGAGGAACGGGGAAGAGGAGAGAGGGTTGAAGGAGGAGGAGAAAGATGGAGGAGAGGGACGGGGAAGAGAAGAGAGGGTTGAAGAACGAGGAGGAGGAGAAAGGAGGAGAGGGAGTGAGGAAGAGAAGAGAGGGTTGAAAGAGGAGGAGGGAGGAGGAAGAGAAGGAAGAGAGGAATGAAAAGAAGGAGGGGAGAGGGACGGGGGAAGAGAGAAGTGAGTGGGTTGAAGGAGGCGTAGGGAAGAGGACGAGGAGGGAGGAGGAGAGAAGAGGAGGAGAAAGAAGGAGGAGGAGGGACGGGGGAAGAGAGAAGAGAGGGTTGAAGAAGGAGGGAGGAGAGAGAGGAGGAGGAGAAAGAAGGAAGAGAGGGACGGGGGAGAGAAGAGAGGATTGGAAGGAGGAGGAGGGAAGAGGAGGAGGAGGGAGGAGAGAAGAGAAGAAGGAGAAAGAAGGAGGAGGAGAGGGACGGGGAAGAGGAGAGAGGGTTGAAGGACGAGGAGGAGGAGAAAGAAAGAGGAGAGGGAGGGAGAAGAGAAGAGAGGGTTGGAGGACGAGGAGGGAGGAGGAAGAAGGAGGAGAGGGAGGAACAGAGGAGGAAGAAGGTGGACAGGGAGAAGGAAGAAAGGATAGGGAGGAAGCGGGAAAGGGAGAAAGAGAAGAGAGATAGGATGGAAGGAAAGGGAGGAAGAGAAGAGAGGAAGGATGAAAGGAGAAAGAGAAGAGATATAGGATGGAAGGAAAGGAAGGAGGAGAAGAGAGGATGCGGGGAAGGGAGAAAGAGAGAAGAGAGATAGGATGGAAGGAAAGGGAGGAAGAGAAGAGAGGAAGGACGAAAGGAGAAAGAGAAAGAAGGAGAAGAAGAGACAAAACAGAGATAAACTGAGGGAGAAGGAGGGGGAAAGAGAAGAAGGAGGAGAAAAGGAAGATAAGATAAGGAACCGGAAGAGGAGAAGAGGAAAGGGAAAAGGAGGTGGAACAAGAAATTGGGGGAGAAAGGAGGGAGATGGACGAAGAGGGCATAAAAAGGAATGGAGAAGAGGAATAAAGAGAGAGAAACAAAGAGAGAGAAGATAATATGGAAATGATGAAGAAGAGAAGAGAAATATGAAAAGGAGAAAGGAAGGAAAAGAAAAGAGGAAAAGAGCAGGAGAGAGAAAGAGAGAAGAGAAAAAGTAAAAATAAAAATGGAAAATAGAGAGAGGAGAGAAGTATATGAAGAATTTGAAGAGAGGGAGAGAGAGAGAGAGAGAGAGAGAGAGAGAGAGAGAGAGAGAGAGAGAGAGAGAGAGAGAAAGAGAGAGAGAGAGAGAGAGAGAGAGACAGAGAGAGACAGAGAGAGAGTTAGAGAGAGAGAGAGAGAATTGGTCGCCTGCCTTCCCTCCTCCTCCCTTCTCCCTCCCCCACCCCTCCTCCTCCCCCTCCCTCCCACCCAGTTCGTTATCTCTTTTAAGTGTATTTTCACTCTTCAGTAATCTCGTTATCGCTGAGTCCGGAATGGCCGAGTTAATAGCCGAAGCCGAGGCCGAAACTGGCAATTCGAAGGCGGGCGACCGGGAGGGAGGAGGGAGGAGGAGGAGGAG
>NC_091585.1:2399487-2406987 GCF_042767895.1 Penaeus vannamei
GTTCGTGTGGTTGACCGTGTACACAACGGTGCGTCTGGTCTGCCTGCCCGCCCCCGTTCATGTGTGTGAGGGAGGAGTGTAATGAAAAATAATTCCTTTTCTTCGTTGTGATCATGTTTGTTTTGTTTGTTTGTCTCTTATTTATGTGTGTGTTTTATGCTTTTATTTGTTTTTTTCTTTTTTTTGTCTCTTTCTTTTTTGTGTGTTTTATGTTTTCATTTGTTTTTGTTTTTTGTCTCTTTCTTTTTGTCTGTGTGTGTTTTATGTTTTCATTTGTTTGTTTGTTTCAATTTTGTGAGTATTTTATTTTTTTTGTTTCTTTCTTTCTTTTGTGTGTGCTTTATTTTCTTTCTTTCTTTCCTTTTTTGTGTGTGTGTGTTTTTTTTTCTTTTTTTTTACATTTTCATTGTTTTATCGAAGGTATTGATATATTAATTTATCTGTTTTAGATTTAATTCAGTAATATGCTTAATTTACTTTCATAATCCGTTTAGTCTTTTTTCCGAAGTACTTTTAGCAATAAGCATTGATGGTGTTGTGAATCTTTATTATAAAAGGAAGCACATATTTTGTGAGGAAACGGAGAGGAGGGAATAGAGAGAAAGACAGAGAGAGAGAGAGAGAGAGAGAGAGAGAAAGAGAGAGAGAGAGAGAGAGAGAGAGAGAGAGAGAGAGAGAGAGAGAGAGAGAGAAAGAGAGAAAGAGAGAAAGAGAGAAAGAGAGAGAGAGAGAGAGAGAGAGAGAGACAGAGAGAGAGAGAGAGAGAGAGAGAGAGAGAGAGAGAGAGAGAGAGAGAGAGAGAGAGAGATTGACAGACAGACAGACAGACAAACAGAAACAGAAACGAAGAGAGAAACAGAAGAGAAAGGACACCAGAAGGAAAGGAAAGAAGGAAAACAAAAGATAACAAGAAACAAACAAACAAACAAAAAACAGGCATCCTAAAGCCACTTAGACACCAAACAAGGCAAGCAAACGCGATGACTGCGAGGGGTTGCCAGCGCGCCAATATTCCTCACCTTGATTGCAGAATTTCGCTGTGGTGGACAAGCCGATGATTACCCAAGAAGTCTGTGTTGTTTGCGTGATTCGTTATTGGCGAACATTAGTTTTATCTCGTGATTGTTTGTGATTGCGAGCCTGACACACGCAGTCCTTCCCCCCCCCCATCCCTCCCTCCCTCCCTCCCCCTCTCCCTCTCCCTCCCCATCACCCTTTACACTCACTCCTTCCCTTCCATTCTTTTCTGTTTTTTTTTTTCTTCTTTCGTCTTCTTCTTCTTCTTTCTTTCTTTTTTATATACTCTCTCTCTCTTTCTTCTCTTTGCTCTTCTGTTTCTTCTTCTTCCTCTTCTTCTTCTTCTTCTTTCTTTTTTTATATACTCTTTCTCTTTTTCTTCTTTTTGCTCTTCTTCTGTTTTTTTTTTTCTTCTTCTTCTTTCTTTTTTTGTATACTCTTTCTCTTTTTCTTCTTTTTGCTCTTCTGTTTTTTTCCCTTTCTTTCTTTATTTCTTTTCTATACACTTCGTCTCTTTCTTCTCTCTGCTCTTCCTCTTTGTTTACTTTTCTCCTATTTATCTGCCGGTTCTCTTCATTCCCTTCCTCTCCATTTCTTTTTTTTTTCTTTCTCCCTCTTCCTCATTATCTTATTCTTTCTACTTTTTTCTCTATTGTTCTGCTCCCCCCTCTTCCAATTTTCTTTTCTTTTGCTCTTTCTCTCCTTTCTTTTATCTTTTCCTATCTCCTTTTCGTCACACTTTTATTCTTACTTTTCTCTTTCTTCTGTTTTCTCCCTCCCCCTATCGTTTATTTTCTTTTTCTTTCTTCCTCTGCGTTCCTCCTTATCATTTTACCTTTTGTCTCTCCTTACCCTTTCTCTCTCTCTCTCTCTCTCTCCTCTTCCTATTTCCATACTCTTTCTTCTTTGTCTTTTCCTTCCTCCTTCCTACCTCACCCTTCGTCTTCCCACTCTCTCTCTCTCTCTCTACCCTCTCTCTTCTTCTTCCTCCCCTCTCCCTCCCCTACCCCTCCCCCTATTCTTCCCCTTCTCTCTTCCCCCTTCCCCTCTCTTCCTCCTCCCCCCTCTCCCAACCTTCTCTTCTTCCCTCTCCTCCTCCTCCGTCCCCTCTCCCACCCTCTTCCATTCCCCGTCCTCTCCCTCCCCTTCCCTATTCCCCTTACCACGGCCCCTTCAATACTCCCCCTCTTCACATTCTCACCCCTCTCCCTTCTTTCCCCTCCTCCTCCCACCCCCCAACCTCCTCTCCTCTCTATTCCTCCCTTACCCTCAACTTCCTCTTTCTCCCTCCTCCTCGCACCCCCAACCTCCTCTTCTCTCTCCTCCTCCCACCCCCAACCTCTTCTTCTTCCTCTCCATGTCCCTTCCCCTTCTCCACTTCCCTCTCTTCCATCCCCCTCTTCCCTCCTCTCCATCCACTTTCCCTTTCTCCAACCCCCTCCCTTCCCTCCCATTCTCCACCTCTCTCTTCTTTCCCCCTCTTTCTCTACCCCTTTTCCTTCTACCCCCCCCTCTTCCTTTCATATTAATTTCTTGTACCTTTTTCTGTCACTTGTTTGTCTCCCCTTGTGCTACCCGCCAGTCCAAAGGTGCACTTAAGTCCACAACTTTTTTATTTTCCTTTTATATCTTAGTCTTTTATATCAACAGAAATATTTTCTTTGTTTCTTTGATGTCTTTTTGATTTCGATCGTAATTGATACTCGGGTCTGAAGAAGCATTAAGTATTTACAAGCACAAAAGCACAGGCAAATGGGCTCGCATGCCATCACGTAAGGAAACACACACACATATATACACACACATGGACACACACGCAAACGCACTTACACATATCCACTCAATAGCGGAGACGTACATATACACACACAGTTATTATTATAGTTATCATTGTTATCATTATCATTGTTTCTATTATTATCGACATTATCATTACTTTTATAGCTATTACTATCGTTATTATTTTCATCATTATCTTTTTTTTGTCATTATCAAAATTATGACAATTATCACTCTTATCTTCATTGTTATTATCATCCTCATTAATATCCTTATCATCCTTATCATTATTATTATCATCATTATCATTATCATCATCCTTCAGATCATCATCATCATTGTCAAAGAGATATACATACTAATTAAAGTCACCGCTGCAACATTGACAAAAACTAATATAAAGAAAAAAAATAATAACAAAAGATGAAAAAGATAAATAACATGACAATGAAAACAAAAACATTCCACTTCCTTTTATTTCCTTGCCCTACAGAATGACGTCAGAAATGTCAACAATAATAATAACAATTGCAAAAGTAAAAGACAGAACAATGATAACAAAGAAATAGGAAATTACAATGGTAATAAAACGACCAAGGAAATTATAATGATAAAGATAACAATGATAACAAAGAAATAAGAAATCACAATAGTAATCATGAAAACGATCAAGGAAATTATAATGACAAAGATAACAATGATAACAACATTGGAAGTAACAATGATGATAATAGCTATGATGATTGTAATTGCAACAGTTATATCAAATATAATGGTAAAAGGAGTAGAGAAATAATGATAAGAGAAATAAGGATAAGAACAATGATAATGATAACAACAATAATTAATACTACTACCGCTACTACTACTACTACGAACGGAGAGAAGACGAACAATAAAAGAAAAAAAAATAATATGATTAACAATGACTATACTAAAGTGGATAATGGCTAAAGTGAGAAAGAGTTAAGACGTCAGCAATGGCAACAATAATGATAAAAATAACAAATTATGAAAATTGCGTTACAGAGGATAGTGCTTTAAAGAATGCTAACAGTAACAATAAAAATAAAACAGCAGTAGTAATGAACGATGATACAATAGTAATAAATAACCCTACAAGACCAAAAGAAAACCTTAAACAAACAACTCGACACAAGAAAATAAAAGAAAGAAACAAAGCAACAAACACGAAATAACCCAACAAAGCCAAAATTAAACCTTAAACAAACAACTCGACACAAGAAAAGAAAGAAAAAAGACAAAGCAAAAACACGAACAAACCCAAAAGCAAACCTTAAACAAACAACTCAAACACAAGAAAAGAAAAGAAAGAAACAAAGAAGCAACAAACACGAAATAAGAAACATATTGACCTGAGTCAGGGCTGTGCGTCCCGCCCCAGGCTCCGTTTTCTTTCCAGTATCAACACGACGCCCCCAGGCCCGTTTTCTTTGCAGTATCAACAAAGATGTCGAATTTATAAGAAGCAGCTTAATGAGCGTCGCTGGGACCTAATCAAGAAAGGATACGATGTCTGTCTGGAAGGTAAACATTGTGGAAGCGCCATTTCTCGGCGAAAAGAGGAATGGGTGGATAGACTGGATAAAAGAGGGGGATAGGGATAAAAGGAGAAGATTGTTGAGACGTAGAGGGATGCGCCATTTCTCGGCGAAAAGAGAAATGGGTGGATAGACTGGATAAAAGAGGGGGATAGGGATAAAAGGAGAAGATTGTGGAGACGTAGAGGGAAGCGCCATTTCTCGGCGAAAAGAGGAATGGGTGGATAGACGATAAAAGAGGAGGATAGGGATAAAAGGAGAAGATTGTGGAGACGTAGAGGGAAGCACCATTTCTCGGCGAAAAGAGGAATGGGTGGATAGATTGGATAAAAGAAGGGGATAGGGATAAAAGGAGAAGATTGTGGAGACGTAGAGGGAAGCGCCAATCCTCGGCGAAAAGAGGAATGGGTGGATAGACTGGATAAAAAAGGGGGATAGGGATAAAAGGAGAAGATTGTGGAGACGTAGAGGGAAGAGCAAAAGGGGAGTAATATAAGTAAGTAGGATAAGTGGGGATAAAAGAGGGGGATAGGGATAAAAGGAGAAGATTGTGGAGACGTAGAGGGAAGAGCAAGAGGGGAGTAATGTAGGCAAGTAGGATAAGTGGGGATAAAAGAGGGGATAGGCATAAAAGGAGAAGATTGTGGAGATGGAGAGGGAAGAGCAAGAGGAGGGCAGTAATGCAGGGAAGTAGGGTAAGTGGGGATAAAAGAGGGAGAATAAAGAGAGGGGAAGGTAAAATGTTGGAAGGAAAGGGTGGAGACAAGGAGAAGAAGCGGGTCAAGAAAGAATTTCGATAAAGAGGGGGGATGGAGACGCACGCGGGGATAAATGGAGATGTCTAGAAGGAAGGCTGATAAAGTAAGGAATTGCGGACTGACGGAAAAGGGGAAAACTATAGGAGGAATAAATAAGCAAACATAAATAAAATGATAAAGAAATATAGATAAAGATAAATATAAATATAAGATAAAGAGATAAAGAAAAAGATGTGACGATATTTAAGGAAAAGTTGATGAATATAGGAAATGGATACAAGCGAGAGTTGAGGACTAGTAACAGTTGCATAAGTGTATGATATAGAATATGTATAATATTAGCAATAATAATTAACCCAGAGAGTGACAACATTCTCCAAACGATACCGTGTAATTAAATGGAGTGGCAATTTAAACAAATTAATGAACATTCTTACACCTTTTCACACACGGACTTAAGTGTTTTTGCTGAAGTAATCTCTATTTACACTTTCCTTTGTGTCTCTCAACCTTTTTTTCCTCGTCAAATTATCAATTTTTCCTCTTTCGTTCCAATAAGTTTTTTTGTGTGTGTGTGTGTGTGCGCTTGTTGTCTTTGTGATGAGACAACAGAACCGAGTATTAAATTATGTAATCTTCTTTGTCTCTGTCAAAGCCCGAGAAACAACAAGGTAAAGCTCTGAATGTTAAAGCGATTAAACTTACAAATGCCTAAAAAAAGGTCTTGATCCCTAAACCGAAACGGCCAAAAAAGGACAGCTCAATTTAATAATTAACAGGAATGTACATGGTATTACTTCGTCTATCTGGCAGATCTAAGTTTCCAAGTTCTTTTATCTTTTGCTCTTCCTTGTATATCAACTTGAGTCCTTTTCTCGTGTTGTCTCCCCTCTTTTCTTTCCCTTTTTTTTTTTTTTTTTTTACATCACTTCGGTTTTATTTCTCTTTTATTATATTTTTCCCTTGTTCCTTACTTCTCTTTTCTTTTTCCTCTTCCTTTCCTTCACTTCGTTCGATCACCTCACATTCAAACTACAGCTTTTATTACTGTTTTTTTTTTCTCCTATCCTCCTTTACATTACCATATGATATCAAAATCTAAACTTGAATGCGTAAAAAGATGAAATAAAAGAAAACGAAACTGAAAATGTTTAATTCGAAATTATCAGTATCATTAAATATTGATCAGAGGCTGAACTTTAGCTTCTTATGGTATTATCACACTTTTATCAAATATTTCTGCTTATGGACTTGCCTGTGTCCATATCATTTTATAGTTCTATGCAATTGCCTTTTACGTAAAAAAATAACAATTGTAAATGATTGATTAAAGTTTCTTGGATTCTTTATTCTAATTCTAAAGATTTTATCCTCCCTCCTCTCTCTTTTTCATCACCACTTTCATTGACTTTTTTCTCTCTTTCGCTTTCCATTTGTTCCTCCTTCAATGGTGAGCGTGAAAATGGGATACAGATCTTTATATAAAGTAATGAATAGCTATCCTTTCATACATACCTAAATGAATGTTTCTTGTAAGGCAACGTGTGAGTCAAGATTCGTTTCTTCTTCTTCTTCTTCTTCTTCTTCTTCTTTATAGTTCCTTTCTCTGCACGTGAAGATGAGGACGATTAATTACGTCCCTTTCCTTTCGTTCAAAGAGAGGAACAAACGCTGAACTAGAGAGAGATTCGTCCATGGAATTTTGAATGATTGTGATCTCATATCTCGCCCCTGGATGACTTGTCCTCCGGTTCTGTTCCGCCTGGTTTATCATAACAAGCGCTGGTATGTCATACGCCTGCCTGTCTTGCTCACAGGGAAAGACGATTTGTCTCCTTTATCGTCCTGTAATTAAGTCTAATTCTCCCTTTTCCCCGTGAGCCGTGCTTATATATTAATAGGGAACTTCCTTTGATGTGAGCGCATTTACAGACTAGATCTTTGTGGGCTTCTATTTTTAAGTTAGACAATTGCCCGCAGTCCTTAATAACAAGTCTGAGTCAGGGATAATAGCCGGGGAAGAGTTCAGCGAGAAATCAAAACGATAGTGAAACGTGGGTTTTTGTCCGTAGGTTTTTTTCGGAGGTCTTTGGGGTCCTTTCCTTGCGTTTGTTGTGTAACGGAAGACGACAAAAAGGATAATGATGATAATGGCAATGATGATAATGATTAATCTAATAGAAAATATGAAAAAAGTGTTAGTAAACAACTATGACTTACTATAGTGATGATGATTAATTTGATAACAATGGCGATAACGGCAAAGAAATCTTGTCAAAGTTAAATTCATATAATCAAAACCCCGTTTACACACACGAGTTACGCGCACGAATCAAACTACGTCCGATATAACAGAAACGAAAAAAAAAGGAACAGAAAAAAAT
>NC_091585.1:2409487-2411987 GCF_042767895.1 Penaeus vannamei
GCCCTCGGCTCGTGGCACAGAGCAGTGACACGCGGGCGGTGGGAGTGAGGAGTAGGGGGAGGGAGGGGGGGATCTGGGGGAGGTGGGGGAGGAGCTGGGGGAGGTGGGGGATCAGGGTAAGGGGAGGGGGGTAGGAAGGAGGGATAGAGATGGGTAAGGGAGAGAGAGAGGAATGGGGGGGATAAAGGAGGAAGGATAACACAGAGGAAGGGTAGGGAGGGAGGAGGAAAGGTAACCTAGAGAAGGGTAGGGAGGGAAGGAGGATAAGGGAGGGGTTAGCTGTTCGGGGGAGTGAAGAAGGGAGGAGCTGGAGCTGGACAGGGATAAGGGAGAAGAAGAACAAGGATAAGGGGGAAGGGAGAACAGGGACGAGGGAAGGAAGAAGAGAAGGGGTGAAGCGGGGAGTAGAAGAGGGGTAAGGGAGGAGGGACAACAAGAATAGTGGAGGGAGAAAAAAAAAAAAAAAGATAAAGGAGGGGGGAAAAGGGAAAGAAGGAAGAGGAGGAAGAAGACAGCGGGTGAAGCAGGGGGGGGTAGGGGGGGAGGGGGAGGGGGGAGGGGGGAGGGGACCCAGCACCCTCGCATGTGTCGGCGTCACTAACGATGTCGTTGGATTAATGGGCAGGACGTCACGAGCTTTCTAATCGTCTTTCAAACAGAGAAAAATCCTGGAGAATTTTTTTTCTTTTTCCTGGGGGTGGGGGGGGGAGTATGAGGGCGAGAGGGGGGGGGGGTTCAGGAAGGGAATGAGGGAGGGGGTAGGAGGAGTATGAGGGCGAGAGGGGGAGGGGGGTCAGGAAGGAATGAGGGGGGGGAGGGAGATGGGGGAGGGGGTAGGAAGAGTATGAGGGGGAGAGGGGGGGTCAGGAAGGGAATGAGGGGGGGGATGGGGAAGGGGCAGGAGGAGTATGAGGGGGAGGAGAGGGGGGGTCAGGAAGGGAATGAGGGGGGGAAAGATGGGGGAGTAGGGGGGTAGGAAGAGTATGAGGTGGAGGAGAGGGGAGCCAGGAAGGGAATGAGGGGGGGTAGGGGGGTAGGAGGAGTATGAGGGAGAGAGGGGGGAGGGGGTCAGGAAGGGAATGAGGGGGGGGGACGAGGGGAAGGGGTAGGAGGAGTATGAGGGGAGAAGAGGGGGGTAGGAAGGGAATGAGGGGGGGAGGGAAGAGGAGGGGAAGGGGAAGCAGGAGTATGAGGGGAGAGGCGTGTTGAGGGACGGGTATTAGGGGTGGGGGTAGGGAGTTGAGAAGGAATAGGGGGTAGGGGGATATTACATAAGAGAAACTCGGTGAGGAAATAAGGAAGCAGGGGGGGGGGATGTGCGCTAGGGGAGATAGGGCAGGGGGGGGGGAGAGGGGAGAGATTATTGCACTGAAATAAGAGGGGAAAAACTTTTTTTTCTCGCTTTCTTTCTCACTTTCAATTGTTTTCCCTTTTTTCTCTTTTTAGTACGTATTCCGCAACTCTCTCTCTCCCTTTTCCTTCTTGATAGCTGTTGATATCTTCCCTCCTCCCTTTAGCCCCCCCTACCACTCCCTCTCCCTCTTCCCTTCCTCTACCCCCCCCCCTCCCGCCCTTCCCCTCACCCCCTCTTACCCTCCCCTCCCCTCCTCCTCCGTCTCCCCCATACCTTTCCCTCCCCTTAACCTACCCCTCCTCTCCAACTCTCCTCTCCCTCTTCCCCTCCCCTCCCCTTCCCCTCCCACTCCCCTCCCCTTCCTCTCCCCTCTCCACCTCTCCCTCCCCTCCCCTCCCCTTCCCCTCCCTTCCCCTCTCCCTCCTCTCCACCTCTACCCTCCCCTTCCCTCTCCACCTCTACCCCCCTCCTTTCCCCTCCCCTCCCCTTCCCCTCCCCTCCCCTTCCCCTCCCCTCTCCTTCCCCTTAAGCGTGACAACCACTCTACAAAGAGCATCGCCAAGTAGAACCAGAGGCACCGGCTTTTATTCTTAAAAAAAAAATGTAAAAAGAAAATGTAAAAAATGAAAAAAAGTAAAAAAAAAAAAAAAAAAAAAAAAAAAAGGAAAAATGGTTTTACTGGACACCGCACAACCTTCGCGTGTTATTGAATTCTCGCTCTTTCTTTTGTGTGGTTTTCAAGACGCTAATTATTTCTTATTCACAGGTAGAAATGCTTTCATGCGGAAGTATGCGCGCGTGTGTGTGTGCTTTCGAGTGCATGTGTGGTCTGTGTGAGTGAATGTGGGAGTATGTGTGTGTGTATGTAGGCGTGTTTGTGTATGTGTAAAAGTGTCTATGTATTTTGTATTATATATATGTTTGTGTAAGTCTAAAAGTGTGAGTGAATGTGGGAGTATGTGTGTGTGTATGTAGGCGTGTTTGTGTATGTGTAAAAGTGTCTATGTATTTTGTATTATATATATGTTTGTGTAAGTCTAAAAGTGTGAGTGAATGTGGGAGTATGTGTGTGTATGTAGGCGTGTTTGTGTATGTGTAAAAGTGTCTATATATTTTGTATTATGTATCTGTTGAAAAGATATGTAA
>NC_091585.1:2419487-2421987 GCF_042767895.1 Penaeus vannamei
ACCGCCACTGCTTCCACCACCGCCACTGCTTCCACCACCGCCACTGCTTCCACCACCGCCACTGCTTCCACCACCGCCACTGCTTCCACCACCGCCACTGCCTCCACCACCGCCACTGCTTCCACCGCCGCCACTGCTTCCACCACCGCCACTGCTTCCACCACCGCCACTGCTTCCACCACCGCCACTGCTTCCACCACCGCCACTGCTTCCACCACCGCCACTGCTTCCACCACCGCCCCTGCTTCCACCACCGCCGCTGCTTCCACCACCGCCACTGCTTCCACCACCGCCACTGCTTCCACCACCGCCACTGCTTCCACCACCGCCACTGCTTCCACCACCGCCACTGCTTCCACCACCGCCACTGCTTCCACCATCGCCACTGCTTCCACCACCGCCACTGCTTCCACCACCGCTGACCTCGCTACGAGAACAGCAACGGAAGCATAAGAATAAATAACTAATGAAAGGTAACGTTTGTGGAGATAGGATGGCGCTGGAGTACTTTGTAGCACATACGAAAATGCACAAACGAGATACACGTACAGTGGCATACAAACAGACTTATAAGTACGTATCATTACATATAATACTGATATACAGGGCAACATATACGTACACATTGGCACACACACATATGCACATACGCATATGCACATAAAGCAAATACATAAGCATACAGACATACTTGTGCGTCCAAATATATGCACATAGATCTATACATACAAATACATGATACATTACACAAATACAAAAATGTTAGCTTACAAACGCATGCAGTTGATGAACGCACAGCTTAACAAACACACAAATTCACACTTCCAACCAACCCGTCGCAGTATACACACACGCAGACAAACAAACACAGACACGCACACACAGAAACAAACACGTATACACAAATACACACACACACAGACAAACAAACACGTATACACTCATACACACACACAGACACAAAGACACACACAATCAAACAAACACATACACACACAGAGAAAAACAAACACACATACACACACAAACAAACACATACACACACACACAAACAAACAAACGCGTACACACCAACACACACAGAGACAAACACATACACTTACAAACACACTAACTAACACACACACCACGGAATCACAAAGCGCACACACGCACGCACGCACGCACACACGAACCTATAAAAGCTCGTGCACCGCGTAAATTATAAAACAAAGTACGACGTAAAGCAGAGCAATAACAGAAACCCACACACGCGGTTGGGGGCTTACCTGTTGGGGAACGTGGGGGGGGGAGGGGGGGAGGGGGGAAGGGGGATGGGAGAGGGAGGGGGGGAGAGGGGGGAAGGGGGGAAGGGGGAGAAGGAGAAAGGAGAAAGGGGAAAGAGGAGAGATAAAAGGGAGAAAGGAGTAAAAAGGAAGAGGGGAAGGAGGAGAAAGGAGAAAGGGAAAGAGGAGAGGTAAAAGGGAGAAACGAGTAGAAAGGAAGAGGGGGAGGAGGAGCAGGGAGAGAGGGAGAGGGAAGGGCTAGGGGAAGGAAAGGAAGAAGTAAAAGGGGGGAGAAGAATAAACGAGAAAAGGGGGAGAGGAGAATAAGGAGAAAGGAGATGGGGGGGAGAGAAGGAGAAGGAAAAGGGGGAAAGGGAGTGACGAAGGAAAAGAAGGGAGGAGAGAAAAGGAAAAGGGAAGAGGACGAAAGGCGAGGTGGAGGGAGGGGATGAAGAAGGGAGAGGAGGAATGAGAGAAGAGAGGAGAAGAGAAATAAGAAAACAAGGCGGAGGGGAAAAAGAGTAATGGATGACACAGAAGAGAAGAAAGAGAAGCGAGAGAGAGGAAAATAAGAGAAGACAAGAGAAAGACAAAGGAGATGAATTAAGGTAGAGAGCAAAAAGAAAATAAAGGAGAAGATATAAGCAAAAACAAAAAGAATTTCCCCCAAAAAAACGGAACAAGATTCAAGAAAAGAAGGAGAAAAAAGACGATAATAAACCAGGAAAAAAGACACAAAGAGAAAGACACGAATTAAAGGAGGAGAAATAAGCAGAAAGAACGCGTCAGCGAGGGAGAGGGGAGAGGGGGGAGAGGGGAGAGAGGGGGGGGTCATAAGCACACAATTCCCCCCCAAAACGACGCCGGTACATTAGGGGGGGGGAGGGAGGGGAGGGGGAGGGGGGGGGAGTGCGAATGACACTTGCGCACGATAACTTTGTCACCCGGTGCCGCGTGGCTCCATGACACCCCCCCCTCCAATCCCCTCCACTCCTGTCTCCCACTGGCACTTACCCCCCCCCCCTCCACCCCCACACACCTTCCGTCTCCTAGCGTTCGTGGTTGTTTCTCCGTTTTTTTTTCTAGTTCTTTCTTTCTTTCTCTTTCTTTCTTCTCTCTCTTCTCTTTCTTTCTTTTCTCTTTTCTCTCTTCTCTTCTCTTTTTTCTTCTCTCTTTTCTCTCTCATTCTCTCTCTCTTTCTCTCGGTCTCTCGGTCTGTCTCTTTCTCTTTCTCT
>NC_091585.1:2451987-2456987 GCF_042767895.1 Penaeus vannamei
CTCTCTCTCTCTCTCTCTCTCTCTCTCTCTCTCTCTCTCTCTCTCTCTCTCTCTCTCTCTCTCTCTCTCTCTCCTCTCTCTCTCTCTCTCTCATTCTCTCTCTCTCATTCTCTCTCTCTCTCTCTCTCTCTCTCTCTCTCTCTCTCTCTCTCTCTCTCTCTCTCTCTCTCTCTCTCTCTCTCTCTCTCTCATTCTCTCTCTCTTCTCTCTCTCTCTCTCTCTCTCTCTCTCTCTCTCTCTCTCTCTCTCTCTCTCTCTCTCTCTCTCTTCTCTCTCTCTCTCTCATTCTCTCTCTCTCTCATTCTCTCTCTCTCTCTCTCTCTCTCTCTCTCTCTCTCTCTCTCTCTCTCTCTCTCTCTCTCTCTCTCTCTCTCTCTCTCTCTCTCTCTCTCTCTCTCTCATTCTCTCTCTCTCTCTCTCTCTCTCTCTCTCTCTCTCTCTCTCTCTCTCTCTCTCTCTCTCTCTCTCTCTCTCTCCCCCTCTCTCTTTCTCCCCCCCTCTCTCTCTTCTCTCTATCTCTCCATTTTCTTTTTCTCAGATTGAACTTGCTATATTTCATTGGCTATCACAACTATTCATATCTATTCGTATAACTGAGAAACATCATACATCATAATCTTAGGTTATCATGAACCTACTATTACACACATCTTCCTGAGTGTTATCAATATGAATATTGATAGATTTATTCTTTATTATTGGTATAATTATCAGTATCATCACTGTGTATATTACAGTCTTTACCATCACCATCATTTATATATCTGTTGATAATAGCAATCATCAATCTATACTCGTCCTTATCTTTTCAACTTAGATTTGATTAACAGAAACAAAAGCAAAACCATTCAGTCAATCTCAAGTTCATTAGATTGGTTATTCTCTCAATTTACTCATCTGCTCCATATCAATTCACTTATTATTCATCATTACAGTTATATCTGTTATATAGCTAGACTCACCTGTGTGTTTTTAAGTCAGTATTTAATAACAGAATTGTCGTTACGAAGGTTATCTTACCTGTCATTATGATGATTTGCTGGTACTATATATAACAGTCACTATGATATGAATAATGATTATCTTTTACATAATTGTTATCCAAACTGCGGATTACTATCTATTACTATTACTATTATCTATTACTATTACTATTATTGTTATTATTTATTACTATTGTTATCTATTACTATTATCATCTATTACTATTATTATCTATTACTATTATTATTACTGTTACTATTATCTATTACTATTATTATTACTGTTACTATTACTATTACTATTATCTATTACTATTACTATAATTACCTATTACTATTATCATTATTATCATCATTATTATTATTATTATTATTACTATTATTATTATTATCATTATCATTATTATTATCATTACTATTATCATTATTATTTATTACTATTACTATTATCTATTACTGCGTGCTATCCATACTTCACTCATGCTAATGTCCTTTTGCTTGTTTAAAAAATGATGATAATTAATTTTCCTCTCACTATCATACTCTGAAATTCAGTATGTGTGTCAGGCATGACAGTTTATTTGTTATGTTAACTGTCAATCATTTATTTTTGTTTGCGTCGGTGTATGCATAAATAAATATGCATATATACACATGCACACAAATCCACGGTTGAATGTGTGTGCATGTGTGTGTATACTTTTGCATATATAACATATATCTATAAGTATAGAAAGAGAAGCATATAGATAAGTGAATAGATAGATATGTCTATGGATAGATGAATATAGCTTTACTAGATAGATGGATGAGTAGATAGATAGACAAATAGAGATATATAGAATGATAGATTAAAATATTTATAGAGAGATGGGTAGGTAGATAGACAGATACCGATCTATTAATAGATAGATAGCTATCGATATATTGATAGACAGATAGATATGGATATACTGATAGACAGATAGATATGGATATACTGATAGACAGATAGCTATCGATATACTGATAGACAGATAGCTATCGATATACTGATAGACAGATAGCTATCGATATATTGATAGACAGATAGCTTTAGATATACTGATAGACAGATAGCTTTAGATATACTGATAGACAGATAGCTATCGATATACTGATAGACAGATTGATATCGATATACTGATAGACAGATAGCTATCGATATACTGATAGACAGATAGATATCGATATACTGATAGACAGATTGATATCGATATACTGATAGACAGATAGCTTTAGATATACTGATAGACAGATAGCTACCGATATATTGATAGACAGATAGCTATCGATATACTGATAGACAGATAGCTATCGATATACTGATAGACAGATAGCTTTAGATATACTGATAGACAGACAGATATCGATATACTGATAGACAGATAGCTTTAGATATACTGATAGACAGATAGATCTCGATATACTGATAGACAGATAGATCTCGATATACTGATAGACAGATAGATCTCGATATACTGATAGACAGATAGCTATCGATATACTGATAGACAGATAGCTATCGATAAATTGATAGACAGATAGCTTTAGATATACTGATAGACAGATAGATATCGATATACTGATAGACAGATAGATCTCGATATACTGATAGACAGATAGCTATGATATACTGATAGACAGATAGCTATCGATATACTGATAGACAGATAGCTTTAGATATATTGATAGACAGATAGCTTTAGATATACTGATAGACAGATAGCTTTAGATATACTGATAGACAGATAGCTTTAGATATACTGATAGACAGATAGCTTTAGATATACTGATAGACAGATAGCTTTAGATATACTGATAGACAGATAGCTTTAGATATACTGATAGACAGATAGCTTTAGATATACTGATAGACAGATAGCTTTAGATATACTGATAGACAGATAGCTTTAGATATACTGATAGACAGATAGATCTCGATATACTGATAGACAGATAGATCTCGATATACTGATAGACGGATAGCTATCGATATACTGATAGACAGATAGCTTTAGATATACTGATAGACAGATAGCTTTAGATATACTGATAGACAGATAGCTTTAGATATACTGATAGACAGATAGATCTCGATATACTGATAGACAGATAGATCTCGATATACTGATAGACAGATAGCTATCGATATACTGATAGATAGCTATCGATATATTGATAGACAGATAGCTTTAGATATACTGATAGACAGATAGATCTCGATATACTGATAGACAGATAGATCTCGATATACTGATAGACAGATAGATACCGATATACTGATAGACAGATAGATACCGATATACTGATAGACAGATAGCTATCGATATACTGATAGACAGATAGCTATCGATATACTGATAGACAGATAGATATCGGTATACTGATAGACAGATAGCTATCGATATACTGATAGACAGATAGCTATCGATATACTGATAGACAGATAGCTATCGATATACTGATAGACAGATAGCTATCGATATACTGATAGACAGATAGCTATCGATATACTGATAGACAGATAGCTACCGATATACTGATAGACAGATAGCTATCGATATACTGATAGACAGATAGCTATCGATATACTGATAGACAGATAGCTTTAGATATACTGATAGACAGATAGCTATCGATATACTGATAGACAGATAGCTTTAGATATACTGATAGACAGATAGCTATCGATATACTGATAGACAGATAGATATTGATATACTGATAGACAGATAGCTTTAGATATACTGATAGACAGATAGCTATCGATATACTGATAGACAGATAGCTATCGATATACTGATAGACAGATAGCTATCGATATACTGATAGACAGATAGCTATCGACATACTGATAGACATAGATATTGATATATTAATAGACAGATTGATATCGATATATACACATTATATCGATGTATAGAGTTGCGACGATATCAAGCACTTGAGAGATCCAAGAAAAATAAAACGAAAAAAAAAAAAAATGAGTACAAAATTTCTGAATAGGAAATAGCTTCCGTACACCATGACTCTGCATAATTCACCAATTTACAATCACCGTCCGAAAGGCTTCGTTCACGACGACGGGAATGACCGTGCTAATCGCCGAAACATTTTGGGAAATCGTACGATCCGGAGAGAGGAAACGGCCTCGATCTGGCTACGCTGCCCACATTGCCTGCGATATCAAAGTGATTGAAATTTCTTTATAATTCAGATTACCATTTTGAAGTTCTTTGTTGTGTTTGTACAATTAAAGTCTTCAACAATGAGGTATTTCAACCGTCGACTGTCAAAGGTTCCCACACAAAGAACAAATTTGCGTTTTTGTAAGCCGGAGTCCCACAATTTCTGATTAGTGAGGAAAACCTTTTTCTTTTTCGCTTTTTATAAAATAAATAATTTACCGGCAAGATACGACGAATGTATTATGCTTCTTTTTTAAAAGTTAGCCGGAGATTGTTCTTGGTATAATGAATAATTTATGTATTTAGTCATTATGAGTAGTAGCATTGCCGCTATTATTATCGACATTACAATCATCATTATCATTATTATGATCAGAATTGTTATCGTTGTCATTATCATCATCCTTATCATTACTATCTTCATTATTATCATTATCATCATTATCATTATCTTCATCATCATTATCAGTAATATCATCATTATCAGTAACATCATCATTATCAGTATCATCATCATTATCAGTAACATCATCATTATCATTAACACCATGAGCATCATTATCATCATCATTAACATCACCATCATCATCATTATTATCATCATCTTCATTACCCTCATCATCATCAGTATCATCATCATCATTATTATCAGCGTTATCATTGCCATCATCACAATCATCATCATTATTGTTATTATTATCATCCTTAACATTATCATTATTATCATTAACATCATCATCATCATCATTATCATCACCATCATTTTTTATCATTATCATCATCATCATTATCACATCATCACCATCAT
>NC_091585.1:2471987-2483571 GCF_042767895.1 Penaeus vannamei
TCTTCTCTCTTTCCCTCTTTCTCTTCTCCCTTGCCTCTTTCCTCTTTCTTCTTTCTTCTCCCTTCTTCTTCCCTCTTCTCTCCTTTCTCCCTCCTTTTCCTCTGCCTGTGCCTGGCCTCTTCTTGGCACTCCTGAGCTGTACTGTCCCTCTCTCTCCTTTCTCCCATCCCTCTTCCCCTCTTTCTTCCCTTCTCCTCTTCCTCTTTCTTTCTTCTCCTCTTCCTCTCTTTCCCTCTTCCTCTCTCTTTCTCCCTTCCCTCTTCCCTCTTCTCCTTTCTCCCTTGCCTCTTCTCCTTTCTCCCTTGCCTCTCCCGTGCGCCTGGCCCTTGGCACTCCTGAGCCACACTGTCCCTTTCTCTCTCTCTCCTCCTTTCTCCCTTCCCTCTTTCATTTCCTCCTCCCTCTCCCTTTCTCCCTCTCTTCTCTCTCCCTCTTCCTCTTTCTTCTCCCTTCCTCTTCTCCCTCTTTCTCCTTTCTCCCTTGCCTCTCCCGTGCGCCTGGCCCTTGGCACTCCTGAGCCACACTGTCCCTCTTCTCCTTTCTCCCTTCCCTCTTCCCTCTTTCTTCTCCCTTCCCTCTTTCTTTTCTTCCTCTTTCTTCTCCCTTCCCTCTTCCCTCTTCTCCTTTCTCCCTCCCTCTGCTTCTCTCCTGTTCTCCTGTGCGCTCTGGCCCCTTTACTGGCACCTTGTCACACTGAGTCCACACTGTCCTTCTTCCTTCTCCCTTCTCCTTCATTTCTTCCTTCTTCCTCCTTTTCTCCCTTTCTCTCTCTCCTCTTCCTCTTTCTTCTCCTCTTTCTTCCCTCTTCCTTTCTTTCTCCTTTCTCCCTCTTTGCCTTCAGTGTCAGCACTTGAGCTACACTGTTCTTTTTTTCTTTCTTTTTAATTTGTCTCTGATTTCTCAGTGTCATTTTTTGTCTTGAGCCACACTGTCCTCTTCTTCCTTTTTCTCCTTCCTCTTTCTTCCTTTCTTCTCTCTTCCTTTTTTTTTTCCTTTTTCCCTTGCCTCTTCTCCTGCCTTTTCTCCCTTGCCTTGCCTTGTGCTCCTGTGCCCTTTCCGTCTTTACACTCCTGAGCCACACTGTCCCTACCTTACTGTCGTCGTGAAAGCGCCTCTCCTTTTGTATCAGAGAAATCCTTTGATCTTAAGGAATATGAAAATATCCTTTGATGCGACGGAGGGGCAAGGAGATGCTGTGTCCTCGCTGCGCCCAAGAAGAACAAGAACGAGAACAAGAAGAGAGAGAGAGAGGGAGGAGGGAGAACAAGAAGAAGTGGCTTCTACAAATCTGCGCGGATCAAATATCTGGAAGTTTGAAGGGGAAAGGGAGAGGGAGGGGGGAGGAGGGGGATGGGTTGGGGGGAGGGGGGAGGGGGAGGGACGGGTAGGTGGTGAGAGGGGAGGAGATGAAGAGGGAAGTGGGGAACATGAAGAAAGGAAGAAAAAGGCAGATAGAGAGAGAAAGAGTATGTCTGTGTAAACACCCTCCCTACACACACACACATGTATACATGAGCTACACACGCACTATATGTATGTATGTATGCATGTATGTATGTATGCATATATATATATATATATATATATATATATATATATATATATATATATATATATATATATATATGTATATATATATATATATATATATATATATATATATATATATATATATATATATATATATATATATATATATATATATATATATATATATATATATATATATATATATATATATATATATATATATATATATATATATAAATATATATATAAATATATAAATATATATATATATATATATACATATGTATATATACATATATATATATATATATATATATATATATATATATATATATATATATATATATATATATATATATATATATATATATATATAGATATATATATATACATACATATATATACATATATATATATATATATATAGATATATATATATATATATATATATATATATATATATATATATATATATATATATATATAGAGAGAGAGAGTTACACAAGAGTTACAGAAAGATGCAATGCACGCATCAGTTATTCATCTACTTCTCCCACATATTCTGTAATAAATAAAAAAAAAGATCTTCCGCCTTTTCCTTCTTCCCCTTCTTCCCTGTTCTCCTCCCTCCGTTCTTTGTAAACACCATCCACGGGTTTCATTGAGTTACCCCTCTGCTTGCCGTTGATTGCAGCTTTAGAAAACGGAAGCCAACACACTTCTGCGGTTCCTCACTTGCACTGAGAGAGAGTTTAATCAGATGCGCCGTTTTTCGTTTCTTTCTTTTTTTCTTTTTTTCTTTCTTTCTTTCTTTTTTCTTTCTTTCTTTCTTTCTTTCTTTTTTTCTTTCTTTCTTTCTTTCTTTTTTCTTTCTTTCTTTCTTTCTTTGTTTTTTTCTTTTTTTCTTTTTCTTTCGTATTCGTGTTTTTTCTCTCTTATTTTCTCTGTTTCTTTCTTATTCTTTTTTCTCTCTTTTTTCTGTTTCTTTCTTTCTTTCTTTTTCTTTTTTCTGTTTCTTTCTTATTCTTTTTTCTCTCTTTTTTCTGTTTCTTTCGTATTCGTTTTTTTTTCTCTCTTTTTTCTTTCTTTCTTTCTTTCTTTCTTTTTTTTCTTTTTTCTGTTTCAGTTTCGTATTCGTTTTTTTTCTCTCTCTTTTTTCTGTTTCTTTCGTATTCTTTTTTTCTCTCCTTTTTTCTGTTTCTTTTCGTATTCGTTTTTTTTTCTTTTTTTTCTGTTTCTTTCGTATTCGTTTTTTCTCTCTCTCTTTTTTCTGTTTCTTTCGTATTCGTTTTTTTTCTCTCTTTTTTCTGTTTCTTTCGTATTCGTTTTTTTTTCTTTTTTCTGTTTCTTTCGTATTCTTTTTTTTCTCTCTCTTTTTCTGTTTCTTTCGTATTCGTTTTTTTCTCTTTTTTCTGGTTCTTTCGTATTCGTTTTTTTTCTCTCTCTTTTTTCTGTTTCTTTCGTATTCGTTTTTTTTTCTTTTTTCTGTTTCTTTCGTATTCTTTTTTTTCTCTCTTTTTTCTGTTTCTTTCGTATTCGTTTATTTTCTCTCTTTTTTCTGTTTCTTTCGTATTCGTTTTTTTTCTCTCTTTTTTCTGTTTCTTTCGTATTCGTTTTTTTTCATTTTTCTGTTTCTTTCGTATTCGTTTTTTTTCTCTCTTTTTTCTGTTTCTTTCGTATTCGTTTATTTTCTCTCTCTTTTTTCTGTTTCTTTCGTATTCTTTTTTTTTCTCTCTTTGTTTCTGTTTTTTTCGTTTTCGTTTTTTTTTTTCTCTTTTTTCTGTTTTTTTCTTATTCTTCTTTTCTCTCTTTTTTCTGTTTCTTTCGTATCCGTTTTTTTTTCTCTCTCTTTTTTCTGTTTCTTTCGTATTCGTTTATTTTCTCTCTCTTTTTCTGTTTCCTTTTCTGGGTATTCTTTTTCTCTCTTTTTTCTGTTTCTTTTCTTCGTATCCGTTTTCTCTCTTTTTTCTGTTTCTTTCTTATTCTTTTTTTTTCCTCTTTGTTTCTGTTTCTTTCGTATTCGCTTTTTTTCTCTTTTTTCTGTTTCTTTCGTATTCGTTTTTTTCTCTCTCTCTTTTTTCTGTTTCTTTCGTATCCGTTTTTTTCTCTTTTTTTTGTTTCTTTCTTTTCCGTTTTTTTCTTTCTTTTTTCTGTTTCTTTCGTATTCATTTTTTTCTCTTTTTTTCTGTTTCTTTCGTATTCGTTTTTTTTCTCTCTTTTTTCTGTTTCTTTCGTATTCGTTTTTTTCTCTCTTTTTTTCTGTTTCTTTCGTATTCGTTTTTTTTTCTCTCTTTTTTCTGTTTCTTTCGTAACTTCCTTTTTTTTCTCTTTTTTTCTGTTTCCTTTCGTATTCGTTTTTTTTTTCTCTCTTTTTTCTGTTTCTTTCGTATTCGTTTTTTTCTCTCTTTTTTCTGTTTCTTTCGTAATCGTATATTTTCTCTCTCTTTTCTTTTTCTTTCGTTTCCGTTTATTTTGTCTCTCTTTTCTGTTTCTTTCTTATTCATTTTTTTTTCTCTCTTTTTTCTGTTTCTTTCGTATTCCTTTTTTTTTTCTCTTTTTTCTGTTTCTTTCGTATTCCTTTTTTTTCTCTTTTTTTCTGTTTCTTTCGTATTCGTTTTTTTCTCTCTTTTTTCTGTTTCTTTCGTATTCCTTTTTTTTCTCTTTTTTTCTGTTTCTTTCGTATTCGTTTTTTTTCTCTCTTTTTTCTGTTTCTTTCGTATTCCTTTTTTTCTCTTTTTTTTCTGTTTCTTTCGTATTCGTTTTTTTTCTCTCTTTTTTCTGTTTCTTTCGTATTCGTTTTTTTCTCTCTTTTTTCTGTTTCTTTCGTAATCGTTTATTTTCTCTCTCTTTTCTGTTTCTTTCGTATCCGTTTATTTTCTCTCTCTTTTCTGTTTCTTTCGTATTCGTTTTTTTTCTCTCTTTTTTCTGTTTCTTTCGTATTCGTTTTTTTTCTCTCTTTTTTCTGTTTCTTTCGTATTCCTTTTTTTCTCTTTTTTTTCTGTTTCTTTCGTATTCGTTTTTTTCTCTCTTTTTTCTGTTTCTTTCGTATTCGTTTTTTTCTCTCTTTTTTCTGTTTCTTTCGTAATCGTTTATTTTCTCTCCTCTTTTCTGTTTCTTTCGTATTCGTTTTTTTTTCTCTTTTTTCTGTTTCTTTCGTATTCGTTTTTTCTCTCTCTTTTTTTGTTTCTTTCGTACTCGTTTTTTTTCTCTCTCTTTTTTCTGTTTCTTTCGTATTCGTTTTTTCTCTCTCTCTTTTTTTCTGTTTCTTTGGTCTTCGTTTTTATTTTCTCTTTTTTCTGTTTCTTTCGTATTTTTTTTTTCTCTCCTTTTTCTGTTTCTTTCGTATTCCTTTTTTTTTTTCTTTTTTCTCTTTCTTTTGTATTCGCTTTTTCTCTCTCTCTTTTTTTTCTTTCTTTTGTATTCGTTTTTTTTCTTTCTTTTTTCTGTTTCTTTCGTATTCGTTTTTTTTTCTTTTTTCTGTTTCTTTCTTATTCTTTTTTGTCCTCTTTTTTCTGTTTTCTTTCTTATTATTTTTTCTCTCTCTTTTTTCTGTTTCTTTCGTATTCGTTTTTTTCTCTCTTTTTTCTGTTTCTTTCGTATTCGTTTTTTTCTCTCTTTTTTCTGTTTCTTTCGTATTCGTTTTTTTTCTCTCTTTTTTCTGTTTCTTTCGTATTCTTTTTTCTCTCTCTTTTTTCTGTTTCTTTCGTATCCGTTTTTTTTCTCTTTTTTCTGTTTCTTTCGTATTCGTTTTTTTCTCATTTTTCTGTTTCTTTCGTATCCGTTTTTTTTTTCTCTCTCTCTCTCTTTTCTGTTTCTTTCGTATCCGCTTTTTTTTCTCTCTCTTTTTTCTGTTTCTTTCGTATTCGTTTTTTTTTCTTTCTTTTTTCTGTTTCTTTCGTTTTCGTTTTTTTTCTCTCTTTTTTCTGTTTCTTTCGTATTCGTTTTATTTTCTCTCTTTTTTCTGTTTCTTTCTTATTCTTTTTTCTCTCTTTTTTTCTGTTTCTTTCGTATTCGTTTTTTTTCTCTCTTTTTCTGTTTCTTTCGTATTCGTTTATTTTCTCTCTTTTTTCTGTTTCTTTCGTATTCGTTTTTTTTCTCTCTTTTTTTCTGTTTCTTTCGTATTCGTTTTTTTCTCTCTTTTTTCTGTTTCTTTCGTATTCGTTTATTTTCTCTCTTTTTTCTGTTTCTTTCGTATTCGTTTTTTTTCTCTCTTTTTTCTGTTTCTTTCGTATTCTTTTTTTTTCTCTCTTTTTTCTGTTTCTTTCGTATTCGTTTTTTTTCTCTCTTTTTTCTGTTTCTTTCGTATTCGTTTTTTTTCTCTCTTTTTTCTGTTTCTTTCGTATTCGTTTTTTTTCTCTCTTTTTTCTGTTTCTTTCGTATTCGTTTATTTTCTCTCTTTTTTCTGTTTCTTTCGTATTCGCTTTTTTCTCATTTTTCTGTTTCTTTCTTATTCTTTTTTTTCCTCTTTGTTTCTGTTTCTTTCGTATTCTTTTTCTCTCTTTTTTCTGTTTCTTTCTTATTCGTTTTTTTCTCTCTCTTTTTTCTGTTTCTTTCGTTCTTTTTATTATCGTGTCTTTCTTCTTGTTAGATTATATGTCTGTTTGATGGATTCTGTTAGATTTGGTCTGTCTTAGGCCGTGTGGCTGCTTGACTTCGATCTTTTGTCTGTCTATCTCTTTTCTTTCTTTTTTTTATATTCCGTATTTATCCATCTTTATTTCCTCCTCTTACCCGCTTCTCGCTTCCCTCTTTTTACCTCTTTTTCTCTATCTCCCTCCCACCCGCTTTTATCCTTATCTCTCTCTTTCTCCCACACTCTCTGTCTTTCTCTTTTTTATTTCCCAATCTGATTCCCTAATTTCTCTCTCTTTTTTTTGCTCTCTTTCTTTCGTCTCTCCCTTTCATCTTTCCGTTCTCACCTTCTCTCCCCTTTTCTCCTCCCCTTCTTCCCTTTTTCTCCCTTTCCTCCTTCCTCTCTTTCTTTTATTTATCTCAATTCCTCTTGTGCGTCTATTCCTATCTCCCCTTTTCTCTTTTCTTTCTTCCTTTTATATCCCTCCTCCTTGCTCTCTCTTCCTTTCACTTTATCCCTATTCCCCTTTCATTTCTATTCTTATCTCCCCTGCCTTTCCTCTACTTTCCATCCTTCTCTTCTCTTATATTTCTTTTTTATTTACTTTTCTCTCTTTCCTTCTTGCTCTCTTGTTTTTCTTTTCTCTCTTCCTCCCTTGCTCTCCACTTTTCATTTTTCCCCTTCCCTCTATTTTCCATTCTTCTCTTACCTTTTCTCCTTTCTTTTTTTTTCTCTCTCTCTGTTCTCTCATTCTTCTCTCTTTTCCACTTTCCTCTCCTCTTTTCTCTTTACTTACCATCCTTCTCTCCCCTTCTTTTCTCCACCTTTCCTTACTTCCCTTTTCTCTCTCATCTCCTCCTTTTCCTCTTTGCTTTCCATCCTTCTCTCCCTTTCTCTTTTCTCTTTCTCTTCCTCTTTCCTAAACTCCAGAAAAATTCTTCTTCTTCCCCCTTCTTTGCTTTCTTTTCTGTTTTTCTACCTATTGTTTTTTTTTTTTTTTACTATTTTTTTTCTTCTGCTAATACTTCTTTATTCTCTCTCCCTCTTATTCTTTCTCCCCTCCCTCTTATTCTGTTCTTTATCCTCTCTCTCTCTTATTCTCTTCTTTTCATCTTTCCTTTTCCCTTTCCCTCTCCTTCCTTCTTTACACTGTATTCCCTCTTTCGTTTCCTATTTCTTCTTTCCTACTTTTTCTTTCTTCTTCTTCTTCTAGTTCTTTATTTTTTTCTCTTTTACTCACTTCCTTTCATCCTTCTCTCCCCTTAATTCTCTCTATCTTTTCCCCTTTTCTCTTCCTTCACTCTTTCCTCTTTTCTCTGTTCATTTCATCTCTCCCTTTCGTCTTAACTTTTCATCCTTCTCTTACCTTTATTCCTTATTTTTTTCCTCCTATTCTTCTCCCGATTAATATCCGGAAAGAGAGAGTGAAATATATATATATATATATATATATATATATATATATATATATATATATATATATATATATATATATATATATATATATATATATATATATATATATATATATATATAAATGAAAGTATATATATATATATATGTTTATATATATTTATATATATATATATAATATATATACAGTATATTATATATATATATATATATATATATATATATATATATATATATATATATATATATATATATATATATATATATATATATATATATATATATATGTATATATATATATATGTATATAAATGTATATATATATATATATACATATATCATATATATATATATGTATATATATATATATATATATATATATATATATATATATATATATATATATATATATATATATATATATATATATATATATATATATATATATATATATATATATGTTATATATATATATATATATAATATATATGCATACATATATATATTTATATATATATATGTGTATATATATGTATATATATATATGTATATATGTATATATATATATATATATATATATATATATATATATATATATATACATATATATATATATATATATATATATATATATATATATATATATATATATATATATATATATATATATATATATATATATATATATATATATATATATATATATATATATATATATATATATATATATATAAATATATATTATTACATATGTTACACACGTATATATATATATGTATATATATATATATATATATATATATATATATATATATATATATATATATATATATATATATGTGTATATATGTGAATATATATATGTATATATATGTATCTATATATATTTATATACATATATGTATATATGTTTATATATATATGTATATATGTATACGTATATATATGCGTATATATATATATATATATATATACACTGCTGTTATATATATATATATATATATAAAAAAAGATCCACTCTGTTTCATATCTCTCGAAGGTTATAAGTAGACGTGCTCGTTTGTTCTGTAACTTCTTCTTCTTCTTCTTCTTTCTTTTTTTTCTTTTTCTTCTTTGCTTTTTCTTTTTTCTTCTGCTTCTTTTTCTTCTTTCTTCTTCTTCTTCTTTTCTTCTGCTTCTTTTTTTCTTTTTTCTACTTATTTTTCTTCCTGCTTCGTTTTCTCCTTTTCCTTTTTTTCTTTTCATTCCCACCTTCTTCATTTTCTATTTCTTCTTTTCTTATTTTTATTGCTCCTTCTCTTTCTTTTCTTTTCCGTCTTTTCCTCTTCTATTTCTTCTGCTAAAATTTCCTCATTATCTTCTATTTTCTCTTTCTTCTTTTCCAATTCTATCTTCTTTTGCTTTCTCTTTTTCTTTTTCCTGTTTTCTTCTTTCTTTCCTTCTTCTTCATCATCTTATTATGCTTTTCCTTCTTTTCTTCTCCCTTTCTTCTCTTCTGCTTCTCCATCTTCTTCTTTTCTTCTTCTACTTCTAATTATTATTTTCGTTCTTTTTTCTCCCTTCTTCTTCTCATTTACAATAAATCTATTGTGTGCCTTGTTTTTCTACACCGTTCATCAATATTACTATTGTTATTATTACTTATTGTTGTTATCACCATCATCATCATAATTATTATCATTATAGTTATAATCATCATATTCTCTCGTTTTCTCCTTCGTGTCTCTCTCTCTGTGTCTTATCTCCTTGTTTCGGTTCCTTGTTTCGGTTCCTTGTTCCGTGTTCCTGCGTGCGCCAGTGTTTTTTTTTTCTTTATTTTATTGAACTCTAATTAAACCTTTGTTTGTTTGTTCGCTTTTTGTTGTTGTTGCTTTTTATTATGATTTGGCTTGTTTGATCTTTATGTATGTGTTCATGTATGTACATGTGTATATCTAGATGTGTGTGTGTGTGTGTCTCTGTAGAAGGGGAAGTTGTGTGTTTGTCTGTGCTTGTGTGTGTGTGTGTGTGTGTGTGTGTGTGTGTGTGTGTGTGTGTGTGTGTGTGTGTGTGTGTGTGTGTGTCTGTGTATTGTGTGTGTGTATCAAAGTATATCTGTGTGTCTGTCTGTATCTACTTATGTATATATTATATATGATTTTACATACGCGTGATTGTACACACAAACATCCTTTCACCGGAACAAAAACAAAAACAGCAACAAACCACGAAAAAAAACAGCAACAAACCACGAACAAAAAAAAAAACAGCAACAAACCACGAACAAAAAAAACAGCAACAAACCACGAACAAAAAAAACAGCAACAAACCACGAACAAAAAAAAAACAGCAACAAACCACGAACAAAAAAACAGCAACAAACCACGAAAAAAAAAAAAAAGAACACGAACAAAAAAAACAGCAACAAACCACGAACAAACAAACAAACAAACAAAAAAACTAATCGTCTTTTCTCAGATATTACCCGTCTTCTATATCAAAGAAAGAAGGAAGATTATTTCAGAATCTATTGCCTGCACAGATGACTTCACTCAACCTAAGGAGAAGCGACTACCTTTGGGTGTTCTGTGGAGCGAAAGAAGGAGAAGAGAAAGGGGAAGAAAGGGAAGGAGGATAGGGGGAGAAGGAGAGAGAGACGGGGGAGGAAGTGGGGAGAAAGGGGGGAGAAAGGGAGGGATAGGGGGAGAAGGAGAGAGAGACGGGGGAGGAAGTGTGGGGGAGAAAGGGAGGGAGGATAGGGGGAGAAGGAAAGAAAGAAGGTGAAGAGAAAGGGGGAGAAAGGAGGGAGGATAGGGGAGAAGGAGAGAGAGACGGGGGAGGAAGTGGGGGAGAAAAAGGGGGGGAGAAAGGAGGGAGGATAGGGGGAGAAGGAGAGAGAGACGGGGGAGGAAGTGGGGAGAAAGGGAGGGAGGATAGGGGAGAAGGAGCGAAAGAAGGTGAAGAGAAAGGGGGAGAAAGGAGTAGGAGGATAGGGGAGAAGGAGAGAGAGACGGGGGAGGAAGTGGGGAGAAAGGGGGGGAGAAAGGGAGGGAGGATGGGGGAGAAAGGGAGAGAGAGACGGGGGGAGGAAGTGGGGAGAAAGGAGGAGGATAGGGGGAGAAGGAGCGAAAGAAGGTGAAGAGAAAGGGGGGGAGAAAAGGAGAAGGAAAGGGAGGATAGGGGGGAGAAGGAGAGAGAGAGACGGGGGAGGAAGCGGGGAGAAAGGGGGAAGAAAGGGAGGGAGGATAAGGGAGAGAAGAAGCGAAAGAAGGTGAAGAGAAAGGGGGGAGAAAGGGGGAGAGAGGGAGGGAGGATAGGGGGAGAAGGAGAGAGAGACGGGGAGGAAGTGAGAAAGGGAGGAGAAAGGGAGGGAGGATAGGGAGAGAAAGGAGAGAAAGAAGGAAGAGAAAGGGGGGAGAAAGGGAGGGAGGATAGGGGGAGAAGGAGGGAGGAGACGGGGGGAGAATGGGGGGAGAAAGGGAGGGAGGATAGGGGGAGAAGGAGCGAAAGAAGGTGAAGAGAAAGGGGGAGAAAAGGGAGGGAGGGATAGGGGGAGAAGGAGAGAGAGACGGGGGAGGAAGTGGGGAGAAAGGGGGAGAAAGGGAGGGAGGATAGGGGAGAAGGAGCTGAAAGAAGGTGAAGAGAAAGGGGGAGAAAAAGGGAGGGAGGATAGGGGGAGAAGGAGAGAGACGGGGGAGAGGAAGTGGGGAGAAAGGGAGGGAGGATAGGGGGAGAAGGGAGCGAAAGAAGGTGAAGAGAAAGGGGGAGAAAGGGAGGAGTGATAGGGGGAGAAGGAGAGAGAGAGACGGGGGGAGGAGGTGGGGAGAAAGGGGGAGAAAGGGAGGGAGGATAGGGAGAGAAGGAGAGAAAGAAGGTGGAAGAGAAAGGGGGAGAAAGGGAGGGAGAAAGGGGGAGAAGGAGAGAGAGACGGGGAGAAAGGGGGAGAAGTGGGGAGAAAGGGAGGGGAGGATAGGGGGAGAAGGAGCGAAAGAAGGAGAAGAGAAAGGGGGAGAAAGGGAAGGAGGATAGGGGGAGAAGGAGAGAAAGAAGGTGAAGAGAAAAGGGGGAGAAAGGGGAGGGAGAAAGGGG
>NC_091585.1:2489071-2499071 GCF_042767895.1 Penaeus vannamei
CTCTCACCCTCTCTCCCTCCCTTCCTCGGCCTAATCCTCCTCCGTCCCCCTCATCCTCCTCCCTCCCTCCCTCTTCCTCCCTCCCTCCCTCCCTCTCCCTCCCTCCCTCTCACCGAGGCCCCCTGGCTCCTACCCCCCCCCCCCCCGCCACGTATTCAAAGAACTTGAAAGGTGTCTTTGAACTCCAAGAAGGTGTGAAGTTGAGTACCATCTACTGGAGAGAGGGAGAGGGGGAGAGGGAGAGAGGGAGAGGAGGGAGAGGGAGGGAGGGAGGGAGAGGCTGGGAGGGAAGGAGTGGAAGGAGGAGGGAGGGAGGGAGGGAGGAAGAGGGAGGGAGGAGGCAGGAGGAGGAGAGAGAGAGCAGAGAGAGAGAGAGAGAGAGCAGAGAGAGAGAGAGAGAGAGAGAGAGAGAGAGAGAGAGAGAGAGAGAGAGAGAGAAAGAGAGAGAGAGAGAGAGGGGGTGGGGGGAGGGAGGGAAAAGAGAGAAAGAGAGAGAGAGAGAGAGAGAGGAGAGGGAGGGGGGATAAGGATGAGTGGAGAGAGAGAGAGAGTGGGGGGAGGGGGGAGGAAAAGAAAGAGAATGTGGGGAAGGAAAGAGAGAGAGCGAGAGAGAGGGGGGAGAAATGGGGAGAAGTAAACAGAGAGAAAGAGGAAAAGAGTAGAGCGTGAGATAAAAAACATAGAAAAAAAGAGAGGGAAGTTGAGGAAAAGAGAGGGAAAGAGATAGGGTGTTAGAAAGCAGAAAATAAGCCAAGAAAAAAGGAAAATGAGACCGAGAGAGAGAGATGAGAGAGAGAGAAAGGGAGAGAGAGAGAGAGAGTAAGAGAGAGAGAGAGAGAGAGAGAGAGAGAGAGAGAGAGAGAGAGCGCGAGAGAGAGAGCGAGAGAGAGAGAGAGAGAGAGAGAGGATATACCGCATGATTATTTAGTATATCTAGTGTTAAATACTCAACGTAATATTCTTGTCCATCCGTGGGAATATTTTAGCGATCGTGGGAAAATTCATTGAACTACACCTGCGCTCGTTTGACGGTAGTTATCGTCTTTCTCTGTTCCCATTCATTCATTTATCTATCCATTATGCTCAGTGTTTACTTATATATATTCATTCTATCTATTTGCATAGATCACTCGTACATACTAAACATGATTCTCAATCAGATTAATAACCTGCAGTTGGATAAATCCAAATATACTTAATTATCATCATCTTTTATCATACATAAAACCTATATCATTTATAGAAACTGAATTAACAAACAAACTAAATAAAACAACATAAAACAAATCACAAACACATACAAGCAACGCAATTTATATACGTATAATAATGAGGTCCCATTTCTGTCGTGTCATTCGACTGCACAAACAACAATATTCCAACATGACGTTCCCTTAAACATCATTAGGTTCTTTAAGGAACATTGTGACAACATGGAATATCTCATACATAATATTTCTTATCAATGACAACATGGAACATCTCATACACAATATTTCTTATCAATGGCAGCATAGAACATCTTATCAATGACAACATGGGACATCTCATACACAATATTTCTTATCAGTGACAACATAGAACATCTCATACACAATATTTCTTATCAATGACAACATGGAACATCTCATACACAATATTTCTTATTAATGACAACATAGAACATCCCATACACAATATTTCTTATTAATGACAACATAAAACATCCCATATACAATATTTCTTATCAATGACAACATAGAACATCTCATACACAACATTTCTTATCAATGACAACATAAAACATCTCATACATAATACTTTTTATCAATGACAACATAAAACATCTTATACACAATATTTCTTATCAATGACAACATAAAACATCCCATACACAATATTTCTTATCAATGACAACATAAAACATCCCATACACAATATTTCTTATCAATGACAACATAGAACATCTTATCAATGACAACATAGAACATCCCATACACAATATTTCTTATTAATGACAACATAAAACATCTTATATACAATATTTCTTATCAGTGACAACATAAAACATCTCATCCACAATATTTCTTATCAACGACAACATAAAACATCTTATACACAATATTTCTTATCAATGACAACATAAAACATCTCATACACAATATTTCTTATTAATGACAACATAAAACATCTCATACACAATATTTCTTATCAATGACAACATAAAACATCTTATATACAATATTTCTTATCAATGGCAACATAAAACATCTTATACACAATATATCTTATCAATGAGAACATAAAACGTCTCATACATAATATTTCTTATCAATGACAACATAAACTACTTCATACACAATATTTCTTATCAATGACAACATAGAACATCTCTTACACAATATTTCTTATCAATGACAACATAAAACATCTCATACATCATACTTTTTATCAATGACAACATAAAACATCTCATACACAACATTTCTTATCAATGACAACATAAAACATCCCATATAAAATATTTCTTATCAATGACAACATGGAACATCTCATACCCAATTTTCTTATCAATGACAACATAAAACATCTCATACATAATATTTCTTATCAGTGACAACATAGAACATCCCATACATAATATTTCTTATTAATGACAACATAGAACATCTCATAAACAATATTTTTTTATCAATGACAACATAAAACATCTCATACACAATATTTCTTATCAATAACATGGAATATCTCATACACAATATTTCTTATCAATGACAACATAAAACATCCCATACACAATATTTCTTATCAATGACAACATAAAACATCTCATACATAATGTTTCTTATCAGTGACAACATAGAATATATCATACATAATACTTCTTATACATAAGATTTATAAGGATAATAAGAGAAAAAAGAGAGAAAAGAAGATGGAGAGAGAGAGAAAGAAAGAAGGAGAGGAGGGGGAATAAGAAGAGAGAGAGAAGGAGAGAAAAAGGAAAGAGCGTAAGAGAAAGAATGAGAAAGAGAATTGAAAAAGAAGTGTTAGAAAGATAGAAAGACAGAGAGACGAAAAGAGAAGGGTGTGGGAGAAGAGAGTGAGAAAGAGAAAAAAGGTAGAGAGAATAAGAGAACAAGAAGTAGACAAAGAAAAAGGAAGAATAACAAGGAAAAAGAGAGTGGGAGGGGGTAATAGGAAGGAGAGAGAAAAGGAAACAGGGGAAGCGTGGGAAAAAGAGATAAAAGAGAGAAAAGAGTGTTAGAAAGAGAGAGAGAGAGAGATGGAGCCTATCTAGTATATGGATTCAAGATATATTTAGGCTGCTTGAATAACCCCTTATCTATATATAACCACTTCTCTCTCTTCTTCTCTCTCTCTCTCTCTCTCTCTCTCTCTCTCTCTCTCTCTCTCTCTCTCTCTCTCTCTCTCTCTCTCTCCCTCTCTCTCTCTCTCTCTCTCTCTCTCTCTCTCTCTCTCTCTCTCTCTCTCTCTCTCTCTCTCTCTCTCTCTCTCTCTCTCTCTCTCTCTCTCTCTCTCCTCTCTTTCTCTCTCTCTGTCTCTCTCTCTCTCTCTCCTCTCTCTCTCTCTCTCTCTCTCTCTCTCTCTCTCTCTCTCTCTCTCTCTCTCTCTCTCTCTCTCTCTCTCTCTCTCTCTCTCTCTCTCTCCTCTCTCTCTGTTTTTCTCTCCTCTCCTCTCTCTTTCTCTCTGATACTCTGATCTCTCTCTCTCTCTCTCATCATCTCTCCTTTCGCGACCGTCTCTCTTCTCTCTGCCTCTATCTATCTTTTTATCTATCCATTCGTCTCTTTTCTTCTGCTTCCTTATCTCCCTCCCTTCTTCCCTCTCCCTCTTTCTCTCCTCCCTCCCTCAATCCTTCTCTCCCTAACATACCCCTGCATCCTCTCCTTCCTCCCTCTCCTCTCTCCTCTTTCCCTCCCTCCATCCCTCACCCCTCCCTCCCTCACCCTCCTTCACCCCCCTCCCTCCCTCACCCTCCTCTCCCTTCCTCCTCTCTCCCTCATCATCTCCCTCCTCCCTCCCTCCTCTCCCTCCTCACCCTACTTCCTCTACTTCTTTCCCTCCCTCCATCCCCTTTCCCTCCCTCCTCAGCCTCCTTCCTTCCCTCCTCCCTCTCCTTCCCTCCCTTTTCCTCCCTTCCCTCCCTCTCCCTCCCTCCTCCCTCTCTCCCTCCCTCTCCCTTTCCCTCCTTTCCTCCCCCCTCCCCCTCCTTCCTCCTCTACTTCTTTTCCTCTCCTCCATCCCTTCCTCTCCCTCCTCTCACCCTCCCTTCTCCCTCCTCCCTTTCCCTCCTCCCCTCACCCTCCCTCTCCTCTCCCTTCTCCTCTCCCATCTCCCTCCCTCACCCTCCCTCCTCACCCTCCCTCCTCCCTTCCCTCTCCTTCCCTCTCCTCCCCTCAATCATCTCCCGGATAATCAATTACCGAGAGTCTCCCTCACATTAACGCAGCCTCCTCGTATTTTCTCCTTCCCTCCCTCCCTCCTCCTCCCACCTCCCTCCCTCCCTCTCCCACTCCTCCCTCCCTCTCCCTTCCTCCTCTCACCCTCCTCTTCCCTCCCCTCTCCCTTTCCCTCCTCACCCTCCCTCTCCTCCCTCTCCTCCTCTCCCTCCCTCCCTCCCTCACCCTCCCTCCCTCTCCTCCTCCTCCCTCATCATCTCCCGGATAATCAATTACAATTACCGAGAGTCTCCCTCTGACAACGCAGCCTCTCTCACACCTTTCCCCTTCTCTTCCCTCCCTCCCTCTCCTTTCCCTCTCCCTCCCTCTCCACCTTTCCCTCCCTCTCCCTCCCATCCCTCCCCTCCTCCTCCCTCATTTCCTCCCTTCCTCCTACCCTCCCCTCTTTCCTCCTCACCCTCCTCAGCCTCCCTCCTCCCCTCTCCTCTCACTCCTCCTCAGTGCCTCCTCAGCCTCCTTCCCTCTCTCCTCTACCCCTCCCTCCTCTCCTCACTCCCTCCTCAGCCTCCCCTCTCCCTCTCCTTCCTTCCCTCCCTCCCTCTCCTCACTCCTCTCCTCAGCCTCCCTTCCTCCCTTCCTCCCTCTCCCTCCCTCCATCCCCTCCCTCCCTCATCATCTCCCGGATAATCACCATTACCGAGAGTCTCCTCTCACAACGCAGCCTCCTCGCACCTTCCCGCTTCCTCAAGCATCCCTCCTCCTCCTCTCCTCACCCCCTCCTCACCCTCCCCTCTCCTCCCTCCTCCATCCATCCATCCCTCCCTCCCTCCCTCTCCTTCCTCTCTTCCTTCCTCTCCCTCCCTCCCTTCCTCCTCCCTCTCCCTCCTCCTCTCCCTCCTCCTCCTCCCTTCCTCCCTCTCCTCTCCTCTCCCTTTCCTCCTTCCCTCTCCCTCCCTCCCTTCCTCTCCTCCCTCTCCCTCCCTCCTTCTCCCTCTCCCTCCCTCCCTCTCCTCCTCCTCCTTCACTCCTCCCTTCTCCTCTCCTCCCTCCCTTCTCTCCTCACCTCCTCCACTCCCTCACCCTCCTCCCTCCCTCCTCCTCCCTCCCCCTCCTCGCTGCTTCCTCCCTTTCCCTCCCTCTCCTCCTCCCTCCCTCTCTCCCTCTCCTCCTCCCTCATCATCTCCCCGGATAATCAATTACCGAGAGTCTCCCCTTCACAACGCGCAAGCCTCCTCTTTACTCTTTCCTCCCTCCTCATCCCTCCCCCCTCCATCCATCTCATTCCCTCCCTCCTTCCCTTCCCTTTCCTCTCCTTCCTTCCTCTTCCCTCCCTCCCTTCCTCCTCCCTCTCCTCCTCCTTCCTCTTCTCCCTCTCCCTCTCCGCCTTTCCTCCCTCTCCCTCCCTCCTCCTTTCTCTCCCTCTTTCCTCTTCCCTCCCTTCCTCCCTCTCCCTTCCCTCTCCTCCTCCCTTCACTCCTCTCCCCTCCCCCTCTTCCTCCTCAGCCTCCCTCCTTTCCCTCACCCTCTCCTCACCTCCCTCCTCTCTCCTCCCTCCTCCCCCTCTCCTTCCTTCCTCCTCTCTTCTCCCTCCCTCTCCTCCCTCCCTCTCCCTCTCCTCCCTCCCCTCCATCATCTCCCGGATAATCCATTACCGAGAGTCTCCCTCACAACACGCAGCTTCCTACCTCGCACCTTTCCCTCCCCTCTCATCCATTTTCCTCTCCCTCTCTCCTCCGCCCCTCCTCTCCTCCTTCCTCCTCTCCCTCCCTTCTCCTCACCCTCCCTCCCTCCCTCTTCCTTCCCTCCTCCCTCCTCTTCCCTCTCCCTCTCCCCTTTCCCTCCCTCCCTCCTCTCTCCTCCCTCTCCTCTCCTTCCTCACCCTCCCTCTCCCCTTCCCTCCCTCTCTCTTACTCCTCATCTCCCTCCTCCTCTCCTCCTCCCTCATCTCATCTCCCGGATAATCCAATTTAACACCGAGAGTCCTCCCCTCACAGCACCCCGGCAGCTCCTCACACCTTTCCCTTCCTCCATCCCTCTCCCTCCCTCTCCCTTTCCCTCCTCACCCTCCCTCCTCTCCCTTTCCCTCCTTCCCTTTCCCTCTCCTCCCTCCCTCCCTCCTCTCCCTCTCCCTCCCTCTCCCTCCCTCATCATCTCCCGGATAATCAATTACCGAGAGTCTCCCTCACAACGCAGCTTCCTCACACCGCTGACAGTACGCGAAAGTTAAACGCATTATAACCGGAGCTCAAAACGCGATTACTAGCTTGATGAAGCGACTTTGGGGGAGTGTGCTGGGGGTAGGGGGGGGGAGGTGGGGGGAGGAGGTGTGGGGGGGATTGGGGGGGGGGAGGTGGGGGGAGTTGGGGGGGAGTTGTAGAGGGAGGGGTGGAGTAGGGTGGAGGTGTAGAGTGGAGTTGGGGGGATTGGGGGCGTGTTGGGGGATTGGTGGGAGGTGTAGAAGGGAGAGGGGAGGTGTGGGGGGATTGAAGGGGAGAGGTGTGGGGAGGATTGGAAGGCGTATTGGGGGATTGGGGGAGGTGTGGAGGAAGGTGGAAGTTGGGGAGGTGTGGGAGGAAGTAGGGGGAGGTGTGGGGAGGATTGGGGACGTGTTGGGGAGGTGTGGGGTGGAGTAGGGGGGAGAAGTGTACTGGTGGTATGGTGGGTGGGGGAGGTGTGGGTGGAGTAGGGGGAGGTGTGAGGGGGATTGGGGGGGAGGTGTGGGGGGATTCAGGAGGTGTGTGGGTGGAGTTGGGGGGAGTGGGGGCGTGTTGGGAGAGGTGTAGAGGAGGGGGAGAGTGTGGAGTTGACAGTAGGGGGGAGGTATGGGAGGACTGGGGGAGGTGTGGGTTGAGTAGGGGGAGGTGTGGAAGCTGAGTAGGTGTGAGTGTAGAGGGAGGGGGGGGATTAGGGGGATTGGGGGAGGTGTGTGGAAGTGGAGTAGGGGTGTGTGGAAGGAGTAGGGGAGGTGTGGGGGGATTGGGAACGTGTTGGGGGATTGGGGAGGTGTGGGTGGAGTTGGGGAGGTGTGGGGGGAGTAGGGGGAGGTGTGGGGGATTGGGGCGGTGTTGGGAGAGGTGTGGGGGGATTGGGGCGTGCTGGGGGAGGTGTGGGTGGAGTAGGGGGAGTGTACTGGTGGTATGGTGGGTGGGGGAGGTGGTGGGAGTGGAGTAGGGGGAGGTGTGAGGGGATTGGGGGGGGTGTGAGAGGATTGGGGAGGTGTGTGAGTTGGGGAGTGGGGCGATGTTGAGGAGAGGTGTAGAGGGAGGGGGGAGGTGTGGGTTGAGTAGGGGGAGGTGTGGGAGGACCTGGGGGAGGTGTGAAAGGAGTAGGGGGAGGTGTGGAAGGGAATATGGGGGGTGTAGAGGGGAGGGGATTAGAGGGGATTGGGGGAGTGTGGAGGTGGAGTGAGGGTGTGGAAGGGGAGAATGAGGGGGAGGTGTGGGGGGATTGGGACGTGCTTGGGAGAGGTGTGGGTAGTGGAGTAGGGGAGGTGTGGGGGGCCATTGGGGCGTGCTTGGGGGATTGGGGGGAGGTGTGGGGGGAGTAGGGGGTGTAGAGGGAGGTGGGAGGTGTGGGTGGTGGAGTGGTGGGGGATTAGGGGGAGGTGTGGGTGTGAGTAGGGGGTGTTGGGGGATTGGGAGGTATGGGGGGAGTAGGGGAGTGTGTGGGTGGAGTAGGGGGTGGGAGAGGGAGGGGGGAGGTGTGGGTTGAGTAGGGGGAGGTAAGTGTGGGGATTGGGGGGAGGTGTCAGGGGATTGGGGCGTGTTGGGGGATTGGGGGAAGATGTGGGGGGATTGGGGGAGTTGTAGGGGGAGGTGTGGTGGAGTAGAGGGGAGGTGTGTGGGGGATTGGGGCGTGTTGGGGGATTGGGGGGAGGTGTGGGTGAAGTCGGGGGGAGGTGGGGGGAGAAGTTGGGGGAGAGAGTGTAATGGGGGATTAGGGGCGGTATAGGGATTGAAGGGGAGGTGTGGAAGATGAGTAGGGGGGTGTAGAAGGGAGGGGGTGTGTGGAAGGAGTAGGGAGATTTGGGAGGCTTTGGGGGTGTTTAGGGAGAAGGTGTGGAGTGGAGTAGCGGGGAGGTGTGGGATTAATATGGGGAGAGAGGGGGTGGAAGGAGTAGGGGGGAGGTTTGGGGTGTGTGGAAGGAGTAGGGAATGGGAGGTGTGTGGGAGATTGGGGCGTGTTTGGGGAGATGTGTGGGTAGAGTAGGGGGGAGTGTACTGGTGATAAGGGGGGGGGGGGAGGGGGATAGGGGGTGTTGGGGGAGGTGGGGAAGGAGTAAATGGAGGATTGTGGGGGTGTACAGGGAGGTCGGGGGTGGAGGGGTAGTGGGAAGAGAGGGGGAAGGAAGGAGGAATGTGAGAGAGAAAGAGGTGAGTGAGGAGGGGGTGAGTGGGAGGGAGGGAGGGTGGAAGAGGAGGTGGGAGGGAAGGGAGTAGGGAAAAGGGTGGGAGTTGGAAGAAGGGAGGAAAGGGAGAAAAAGAAGGAGTGAGCCAAGGAGAAAGGAAGGAGGAAACGGCAATATGTGGAATAAAGAAACGAAAAAGACGAAAGAAAAAATGGAGAGAGTAGGAGAGTATAGCAAAACAGAAGAGGGGAGTGGAGAGGGAGGGAGGAAAGAGAAAAGCAGAAGGAAGGTGAGTGGTGAAAGAGAGAAGAGAAAGTGCCATGGATGGGAGGAGAAAGATGGTAGGGAGGGTAGGGAGCGAGGAAGGAAAAAGGGGAGGAGGGGGAGGAAGGAGATGGAAAAGTAGAAGGAGAGAGTGAGAAGAGAAGAGAGAATGAGAAATGGGAGGAGGGAGGAGGGAGGAGAGAGGAGGGGAGAGGGTGGTTAAGGAGAGATAGGAGAGAGGGAAGAGGTAGGAGGAGGGACAGAGAGAAAGGGGTGAGAGGAACGGGGAAGAGAAAGGAGTGAGAGAGGAGGAGGGAAGAGGGAGGAGGAGGGACAGGAGAAAGGTGAGAGGGACGTGGGGGAAGGGAAAGAGAGGGAGGGATCTGAAGAGGGAAGAGGAGAGAAAGGCGCGAAAGACGTGAGAGAGGAAGGGGAAATGAAAAGGGGGAAAAGGAGAGGGAAGGAAATGATCAAAGGAAGAGGTGAAATGAGAGAATAAAAACAGAAGATGCAAAAGAAAGGAGGAAGAGGAGAGAGAGAAGACAGAGTGATAAGAAAGTGCGGAAAGAATGAAAGCCATGAAGAAAAGAGAGAAGAAGAAGGAAGAAAAAGATGGAGAGGATTTACAGAGAAAGAAATGAAGAAAGAGAGAAAGATAAATGAATAGATAAATGAGTAGATAGTCAGAGAGTCAGACAAATAGTTAAAAAAAAAGGATAGATAAAATGATATAGCCAATCATATAGTCAGAAAGATAGATAGTAAGATAGATAGTCAGACAGATAGATAGACATAATAATCAGATAGACAGACAAATACACAAACAAACAGGTTATCAGATAGATACAAAGACACAAATAGATAATCAGACAGATACAAGGAAACATAGATAGACCGATAGATGGATAGATAGACAGATATTCAAAGACAAATAAGCACACAAATGAAGACATCCAAGAAAACTCACAAACCAGTTTTCTTCGAC
>NC_091585.1:2524071-2526571 GCF_042767895.1 Penaeus vannamei
AAAAGCCTCGCTTGAAGGAGCCTCGAGGCCGGCCGTCCCATTCCCGGCAGTCCGGTTTCAAAGTCCGGGGATCCAGTGGCCGCCATTTCTGTATCATGACGAACTTTGGATCGAAAATCACGCGCCTGAGAATTTCTTTTTTTCTTCTCTCTCTTCGGACGCTTTTGGTTTCCTTCGGTGTCGCGGTGAAAAAAAAAAGAATAAAAGGGGAGGGAGGGAGGGAGATGGAGGGGGGAGGGGGGGCGTAAGGGGAAGCGAGAGAAAGGGAGGGATAGGAGAGAGGAAGGAGAGAGTGTGCGAGAAGGAGGATGAGAAAGAGAGAGAATGAAGGAGAAAGAAAAGGGGGATGGAGCAAACAAAGAGAGACATCAAGAGGGAAGGGGAGAGAAAGTAGAAAAAAGGAGAGAAAGAGAGAGAGGAAGAAAGACAGATAGAGAGGAGAAAGAGAGATAGAGAGATGTAAGAAGTAAGAGAAAGGAGAGAAGCAGAGGGGTTAAGAGGAAAAGAGATAGAGAAAGAGAAGGAAGTAATAGAGAGAGTAGAGAAAGAGAGAAGCAGAAGGAAGTATGAATAGGAGAGGAAGAGAGAGCGAAACATGAGATAGAGAAGTACTGATGTTTAATAAAACTGACATTGAGTCAATAACAAAGAGGAATATGAATTATCATTATCATTATTATTATTATCCTTATTAATATTAATATGATAATGATTATTTTAAAAATAATGACTATATAAATGATGATGATATTGATGATAATGATAATAGAAAAGTAGTAGTAAAAATAATGATAATAATAATGATAGTAATAATGATAATAATAACATCAATAGAATTAATGATGACAAGGACAAAACAATAATAATTATACTGGCAATGATAATAATAACGATGATCCCAATAACAACTGGTAATAATTATGATATTGATGGTCACAATTAATGATGATAATGATAAAAGAAATAACAATAATAATGGTGGTAAAGGTAGGCAGAACAATAGAAATGATAATAATAGTAATATTAATAAATTTAATAACAGTTATGGTAATGAGAAAGTTGAAAACAATAACGATAATGATTATGATGATGGTAATTATGATAGTCCTAAAGATCGAAAAAAAACAATGATAACAATAATGGCAATGATAATCATAGAAATAATAATGATGATGATAGATATAACAAAACATATGATGATAATAATAGTGATGACAATAATAGTGATGACAATAATAGCAATAATAATGATAATAACAATAATGATAATGACAACAATACACATGATGGTAATGATAATGATAGTGATAATAACAATAATGATGGTAATAATAATAACAATATTAACAAAACAACAACAGCAACAAGAAAATGGCGATAATAGTAATGATAACCATAATAAAAATCATAATGACAATAGTGATAAAAAAGGGAAGACTATTATAATGTTGATTATGATAATAGTAATTATAATGATGATAATATAATGATGATAATAGGAATGATGAGGAAGATGATGATAATAGATATAATAATAAAAATAATCACAATAATAGTGACATTGATAATAATGATTATTATGATTAGTATTATCATCAGTATCATTATTATCATCATAATGATAATAATGACACCAATAAATAATGATGATAATGATGATGATGATAATGATAACAATTATAATGAAGATAATGATAATGATTATGATAATGATGATTATAGTGGTAACAGTGATAATGATGATAACAGTAATAAAAGTAATATGCTAATAATGATGATGAAAAGGATGATAATAACAATGAAATAATACTAATGATAACAATAATATCAATAATGATAATAACAATGATAATAATAATGAAAATAGAATAAGAAAATTAATAACAATAATAATGAAAATAATATGAATAGTAATGATGATGTTGATAGCAACAACAATAAGAAGAACATATAAAAAAATAATAATAAAAAATAAATAAATGAATAATAATAATAATAATATCAATAATGATGATATTGATGTTACTAATAATGATAATAATAATATCAATCCCAATAATATTGATAATAATGATAATGATGATATTGATAATAATAAGAATGATAATAACAAAAAATGTCCAGAAAAGTAAGAATAACAAAAGAAAAATATGATGAAAGGAGTGAGAGCGAAGCAAACGAGAAAATAAGACACACAAACAAACACACACAAACGCAGAAAAAAATACACACACACTCACATACGGACACTCAAGCACACACACAAACAAACAAAAAAACAGACAAAATCAACCAAAAAATATCGAAAACAAACAAACAAACAAAAACAGACCCAAAATCAAGCAAAAATATACAAAAAAAAGAAAAGAAAAGAAAAAACGAACGAAGAGAAAGGAGAAGGATAAAAGAACGAAGGGAGGAGGCACAGAGGAGGAGGAAAGAGGGAGGAGTCAACAGAAAATGACAAAAGACCTTAAGGGTGACAAGAGGTCTCGGTAAG
>NC_091585.1:2534071-2539071 GCF_042767895.1 Penaeus vannamei
CCCTCCTTCCCTCGCTCCCTCATTCCCTTGCCCTCTCCCTCCTCCCCTCGCTCCCTCTTTATCTCTCTCTCCCTCTTTCCCTCTCTCCCTCCTTCTCTCTCTCCCTCTTTATCTCTCTCCCTCTTTATCTCTCTCCCTCCTTCCCTCTCTCCCTCCTTCCCTCTCTCCCTCCTTTCCTCTCTCCCTCCTTCCCTCTCTCCCTCTTTATCTCTCTTTCTCTCTCCATTTTCTTTATCCCTCCTTCCCTCTCTCCCTCTTTATCTCTCTTTCTCTCTCCATTTTCTTTATCCCTTTGATGTGCCGCCTCAACCCGGGAACTGCCTTGTGATAATTAAAGGGGAAAGCGCGTTCTAAGGTGAGCCTTACATTAGGGCGTATTAAGGGTCACTTTCCCCTGTTTAATGACGGTCGTTCAGGTACCTGGATGGTCGTTGGGGGATGTAGGAGCGGGAGGGGAGGGGAGGGGGGAGGGGGGAGGGAGGGGTAAGGAAGGGCGAGGGATAGGGAGTGGGGAACGTGGGGGGGGGGGGTCAGTGAGAAGGGCGGGGAGGAGAGAGAGAGAGAGGAAGAAGAGAGATAGGTAGGAGGAAGGGAGGGTGAGAGTCTGAAAGGCGGGGAAGAGGGAGGGAGAGGGGGAAGTGAGAGAAGAGAGAGGGAGAGAAAAGGAGAAGTAGAGAGAAGGAAGAAAGGAAGCGTGAATTACGAAAAAAGGGAGAGAGAGAGGGGGAAAATGAGATAGACAGGAAGAAGCGAGAAAGAAGGAGAAGAGAGAGAAAGGGATAGATAGATAGACAAGGGAAAATAAAGATGGGAGAAGAGGGAGCGAAAGAGGAGAGAAGGAAGATATGGGAAGAATAGGCCGGGGAAGTGAGGGGGGGGGGGTAGGGGAGGAATTGGGAAGCAGAGAAAGGAGGTGGAGGGAAATTTAGGGGAAGGTCAAGAAAGAACTAAGAGGAAGAGGGGAGAGTTAGATAAAGATCGAAGAGTAAGGTTTAAGAGGAGGGGGGGGGAGGGGAGAGGGGAGAGGTAGTAGAGGGAGGGGGAGGGAGGTGGCTATGGAGAAAGAGAAGGGAGAGAGAATGAGGGAAGAGAGAGAGAGACAGGAGAAACGGAAGCAAAGGAGGAAGAGGTTGAAACAAAAGGTAAGAAAGGAGGGAATAAGGGAGAGGGGAAAATTAGAGAGGGAAGGAGAAGAGAAGAAGAGACAGACGGAGGAATGGAGGAAGAGGATAAGAAAGAAGAAACAGAACTAAAGGCGCGTGAGAGGTTGATAAAGAAGGAAAAATAAAAAAGGAAGAAAAACATATATGAATGAAGAAGGAAAAGCAGAATGAATAAGAAAGAAAAGAAAGAACAGGAAGAAAAAGTTGATAAATGATAGATAAGGAGGATGAAGAGAAGAGCCAAGAAGAAAAGGAAGAAGGTGAAGACGAAGAGAAGAATAAAGAAGGGATAATAAGAAGAGAAAGATAAAGAAAAGAAGAGGTGGAAACGGATATAAGAGGAGGAGGCGGAAGAAGGAATGAACGACGTAGAAGAGGAAAAAATGAAAGAAGGAGAGAAGGAGGAAGAGAAAAATGACGAAACAAAGGAAGAAGAAGAGGAAAGACGAGAGATAAAAAATGAATAAAGAAGAAAAAGGAAAATGGAAAAGAAGAAGGTGAAAGAAGAAAAGAGAAATATGTGAAAGAAAGAAAATTAAAAGAAGAAAGAAAGAGAAATATGAGAAAGAAAGAAAATCAAAAGAAAATAGGAGAAAAAATTAAATAAATTTAAAAAAAGAGTGAAATGAGAGAGAGAAAATATAAAAAACAACCAAATAATAATTAAACAAATAAATATACAAACATACATACATATGAATAAAATAAAAATATAAAAACCATTAAATAAGAGAAAAAAAAAAACGAAAGTTCTTTTAACTAACCTCCATAAAATGATTGTTATAATTCCACCAAGGAATTAATTAAGCAAATTTCATAAGAACAATTAGGTTTTCAAAATATTAAAATCCTACTAAGTAATTCTGTTATTCTTTTTATATCTGTAAAACGTTATCACTACTTTAATTATTATTGCAATATCATTAGTATTATCGTTATCGTCTTCACTATTATCAAATTATTTTTAATATTATCATGATTACCATAATCATTAACATTATGATAATCTTCATTATCTTTATGAACCTTATCACTATTACAATCGCTGTTATAATCATCATTCAATATTCATATCATTATAATCATTATTGTTATTATCATTATAATTCTATTATCACTGCCATTATTATCATCATAATTATTATCATTATCTTTTCTATCATCGTAATAATTGTTATGATGATTATCATTATCATCGTTATTATCATCATTTTTCCATACTTATAGATAATATAATCGCTACCATTATCATTATTTGTGTTGACATTGTCATCATTATCACTATTGTTATTATCATCATTATCTTTATCATTATTATCATTATTATTGTTAGTAGTAGTAGCATCATTTCCTCCGCCAAGATTATGTGTTCATTAGCGTTTGTTAGTTTGTTTGTTAGTTAGCAGGATAACTCTCAAAGATTTTTATAAAATTTTACCAGATGTCTTAGACCAAAGATGCCATTAAATTTTGGTGATGATTATGATTATCATTACTATCATTACTATTGTTATCATTATTATCATTATCTTTATTATTATTAGTAGTAGTAGTATCATTTTTATTATTATTATTACTATAATTATTATTATGATTATCAATATTATCATTATCATCATTATCATTATCATTATTATCCTTATCATCATGATTATCATTATTACTATTATTGTTATTGTTATTACTATTTTCAGTAATGTTATCATTGCTATCATTATTATCATTATTATTATTATTATCATAATCATTATCAGTATGACCATAATTATTGTTATTACTGTTTTCATCATTATTGTCATTACTGTTATCATTATCATTATTATTACTATCACTATCATCATTATCATTATTACTATTATTATTATTGTTATTACTATTTTCATTATTATTATCATTACTGTTATCATTATTAACATTATTAGTATTATCATTATCATTATTACTATTATTATTATCATTAATATTTTTATCATTAGTATAATAATAATAATAATTATTATTATTATTACTATCATTATCAGTACTGTTATCATTATTATTATTATTATTATTATTATCAGCATCATAATTATTACTATTATTATCATTGCTATTACTATTTTCATTATTATTATCATTACTATTATTATCATCATTACTATCATTATCAGTATTACTATTATTATTATTGTTATTACTATTTTCATTGTTATTATCATTATTATTATTATAATATTATCATTAATGAAATACTTAGAGTGAATCGACCCTATTGCACTGGAGGAGGTATGTGCTCTCTAACTGCTTCCAGCTCTCGCTAGTATTACCATTATTCTTATCATTGTTATCAAAACGATAATTAAAATTACCATCATTATCATTGAGTGGCACTACCATCAATTTTTTTTTCTTTTTTTCATTTTTTTCCATCATTTACTGTCGGTTTGTTAGAATTATGCGAGGCCCAAAGAATATTCGTATACTTGACGTGCATAAATAAAGAAATTCAGTGCTTCCAGCTTTCGGTAGTATTACCATTATTCTTATCATTGTTATCAAAACGATCATTAAAATTACCATTTTTATCATGAGTGGCACTACCATAATTTTTTATTTTTTTCATTTTTTTCCATCATTTGCTGTCGGTTTGTTAGAATTGTGCGAAGCCCAAAGAAAATTCGTATACTTGGCCTTACATAAATAAAGATATAGATGCATATTTATCAGTCTAGACATGCACATCAACCGGGCAAATAGATAGTTAAATGTGTGTCTATCAGATATACATAGACAGATATGCCTTTATTTCTGCGTATTTATTTATGAAAATTCATTGGGTCGGGCCTGGCACAATTTTAACAAACCGGCCATTTGTCACCACCATTATTAGTATTCTATCATGTTTATCCGTATGATATTGTTGTTATTAGTGTTGTTAGCATTATTATCATTATCATAATAATAATACCGATAAAAATGGGAAAAGAACACTATGTAGATAAAGAGAAAAGCAATGAATAAGCAAATAGCAAAATAAAAATCTGAAAGAGATTGGCCCTCGTTCCAAAATTCCGTTTTCTTTACGACTCTCTCACCGATAGATGGCATTACTGTCGCCAGTATCGGAAATCGACAAGGCCAAACTATTTTATTTTCACGTCCTGAATCAGAATCATTTTATGGATATTATTTTGATGTTTTCTTCGCGCGCCCGCTCGTGTGTGTGTGTATGTGTGTATGTGTATGTGCGCGCGTGTGTGTGTGTGTGTGTGTATCTGTCCATGTGTGTGTGTGTGTATGTATCTGTCCATGTGTGTGTGTGTGTGTGTGTATCTGTCCATGTGTGTGTGTGTGTGTGTGTGTATCTGTCCATGTGTGTGTGTGTGTGTATGTGAGTGTCTGTCCATGTGTATGTGTGTGTGTGTGTGCGTGAGCGTGTTCGTGTGTGTGTCCATGTGTGTGTGTGTGTCCATGTGTGTGAGCGTGTTCGTGTGTGTGTGTATGTGTCCATGTGTGTGTGTGTGTGTGTCCATGTGTGTGTGTGTGTGTGAGCGTGTTCGTAGTTGTGTGTGTTTGTCCATATAAGTGTGTGAGCGTGTTCGTGTGTGTGTGTATGTGTGTGTTAGTACATGTGTATGTGTGTGTGTGCGTGAGCGTGTTCGTGTGTGTGTCCATGTGTGTGTGTGTGCGTGAGCGTGTTCGTTTCATTATTACTTTTCTCTTTTCTTTTCATTTCATGATATTCTCCTAATTATCATTAGTATTATCATTGCTATCATTATCATTATCAATATTATCGTTATTATTACTGCCACTATTGTTATTACTATCATTATCATCACCATAGTTATCATTATT
>NC_091585.1:2546571-2551571 GCF_042767895.1 Penaeus vannamei
GGAGAGGGAGGGGAGAGAGAGAGAGAGAGAGAGAGAGAGAGAGAGAGAGAGAGAGAGAGAGAGAGAGAGAGAGAGAGTGAGAATGAGAGAGAAAGAAAGAAAGAGAGAGAGAAAGAGAAAGAGAGAGAGAGAGAAAGAGAGAGAGACAGAGAGACAGACAGAGAGAGAGAGAGAAGGAGGGAGAGAAAGAAAGAAAGAGGGAGAGAGAAAGAGAAAGAAAGAGAGAGAGAGAGAGAGAGGATATGGAATTTTCAAACTACTAAAGTTTACGCTCGATGTAACGTATTTCTTTACGTACTTATCGTCTCTTCTTAAAAAAAAAAAAAAAAAAAAAAAAAAAAAAAAAAAAAAAAAAAAAAGTTTGGCAAATTCCTCTTCAAATTCCTCCTTTTATATAATTCTTTTCAGCGAATTATAAGAATTAACACCAGTGGGATAAATCATATTTTTGGTTATATAACTAACAATGAAATTACCTTACACAGTTGCATGCCTAAGAAATTCCCTTCTTTAACTACTTACCAAAACTTTGCATAAAGGACAACCAAGACAGAAGCTCTTAAATACACTCTTAATGACTTTGCTTAATTACAAGCCTTTGTTTCCCTTAATTCTCATTCTAATATTGATAATCAAATCATTTTTTAAATTTATTTATTGATAATCAAATCAAACCAAATTCTCCTTCTAATATTGATAATCAAATCATTTTTTTTTATTGATAATCAAATCATTTTTTTTATTGATAATCAAATCAAATAAAATTCTCATTCCACTATTGATAATCAAATCATTTTTTTTATTTATTTATTGATAATCAAATCAAATCAAATTCTCCTTCTGTTGATAATCAAATCATTTTTTATTTATTTATTGATAATCAAATCAAATCAAATTCTCCTTCTACTATTGATAATCAAATCATTTTTTTTTATTTATTTATTGATAATCAAATCAAACCAAATTCTCCTTCTAATATTGATAATCAAATCATTTTTTTTATTGATAATCAAATCAAATCAAATTCTCCTTCTACTATTGATAATTAAATCATTTTTTTATTGATAATCAAATCAAATTCTCCTTCTACTATTGATAATCAAATCATTTTTAATTTATTTATTGATAATCAAATCAAATCAAATTCTCCTTCTACTATTGATAATCAATTATTTTTTAAATTTATTTATTGATAATCAAATCAAATCAAATTCTCCTTCTTATATTGATAATTAAATATTTTTTTTATTGATTGATTGATAATCAAATCATTTTTTAAATTTATTGATTGATAATCAAATCAAATCAAATTCTCCTTCTAATATTGATAATCAAATCATTTTTTTTATTGATAATCAAATCAAATCAAATTCTCCTTCTACTATTGATAATTAAATCATTTTTTTATTGATAATCAAATCAAATCCTCCTTCTACTATTGATAAACAAATCATTTTATTTATTTATTTATTGATAATCAAATCAAACCAAATTCTCCTTCTACTATTGATAATCAAATAATTTTTTATATTTATTTATTGATAATAAAATCAAATCAAATTCTCCTTCTACTATTGATAATCAAATATTTTTTTTATTATTTATTGATAATCAAACCAAATTCTCCTTCTACTATTGATAATCAAATCATTTTTTTAAATTTATTTATTGATAATCAAATCAAATCAAATTCTCCTTCTACTATTGATAATCAAATCATTTTTTTTTAATTTATTTATTGATAATCAAATCAAATCAAATTCTCCTTCTACTATTGATAATCAAATCATTTTATTTTTTTTTTTCATTGATAATCAAATCAAATCAAATTCTCCTTCTACTATTGATAATCAAATCATTTTTTTTTTTTATTTATTGATAATCAAATCAAATCAAATTCTCCTTCTACTATTGATAATCAAATCATTTTTTTAATTTATTTATTGATAATCAAATCAAATCAAATTCTCCTTCTACTATTGATAATCAAATCATTTTTTTTTTATTGATAATCAAATCAAATCAAATTCTCCTTCTAGTATTGATAATCAAATCATTTTTTTTATTTATTTATTGATAATCAAATCAAACCAAATTCTCCTTCTACTATTGATAATCAAATCATTTTATTTATTGATTGATTGATAATCAAATCATTTTATTTATTGATTGATTGATAATCAAATCAAATCAAATTCTCCTTCTAATATTGATAATCAAATCATTTTTTAAATTTATTTATTGATAATCAAATCAAACCAAATTCTCCTTCTACTATTGATAATCAAATCATTTTTTTTAATTTATTGATTGATAATCAAATCAAATCAGATTCTCCTTCTACTATTGATAATCAAATCATTTTTTTTTTATTGATAATCAAATCAAATTCTCCTTCTTCTGTTGATAATCAAATCATTTTTTAAATTTATTTATTGATAATCAAATCAAACCAAATTCTCCTTCTACTATTGATAATCAAATCATTTTTTTTAATTTATTGATTGATAATCAAATCAAATCAGATTCTCCTTCTACTATTGATAATCAAATCATTTTTTTTTTATTGATAATCAAATCAAATTCTCCTTCTTCTGTTGATAATCAAATCATTTTTTAAATTTATTTATTGATAATCAAATCAAATCAAATTCTCATTCCACTATTGATAATCAAATCATTTTTTAAATTTATTTATTGATAATCAAATCAAACCAAATTCTCCTTCTACTATTGATAATCAAATATTTTTTTTTATTTTTTTTATTTATTGATAATCAAATCAAATCAAATTCTCATTCTACTATTGATAATCAAATCATTTATTTATTTATTTATTGATAATCAAATCAAATCAGATTCTCCTTCTACTATTGATAATCAAATCATTTTTTAAAATTTATTTATTGATAATCAAATCAAATCAAATTCTCCTTCTAATATTGATAATCAAATCAGTGCCAGACTTTTGAGAAACCGCAACTATTCAATATGCGATAAATCTGCAATTGAGTGATAATAAAAAAAAAAATAAAAAAAATGATAATGATATTAATAATTATGATAATAATAATAATAATAATGATAATAATAATAGTAATAATAATGATAAAAAAAATAATAATAGTAATGATAATAATAATAATGATAATAATAATAATAATAACAATGATGATAATAATAATAATAATAATAATAACAATAATAATAATAATAATAATAGCTGTAGTAATCAAAGTGAATAAATCGGATTTTTTTCGGCGGCAACAAACCTAAAGCGGACGCATAAGTGATCGTTCCCCTGCCTGCCCGGCCTCCCGTCACAGCCTGTCTCCCAGATTCCCGAGAACGCTGCTATGGCAACTGCTCGAACCGCATAACACCAGTTGATGAAAGGAGACATGTATTGCTCTCCTGAGTGACACCTGTTACCCGTCCTGGAACGAAATATCCGCTGGTCACGTGAAGGGATAGATGAGGCGCCATGACAGTGTTCAGTCTCCAAGCCACGTCTTTCTCTTAACACTTCCACAGAGAGAATTCCAAATTCTTAATATACTTCAAGAACTTATCACCCATCCATTAATTATCATATGATCAAAACGTAAGGAAAATTATGCTATGTCAAGCCTATTCTTCTTCAAACGCGAGCAGACTTACCTGCCACGTCCATCTCTCTGGAACTCCACGGAGAGAATCCCAAATTCTTAATATACTTCAAGAACTTATATCCCATCCATTAATTATCATATGATCAAAACGTAAGGAAAATTATCCTATGTCAAGGCTAGTCTTCTTCAAACGCGAGCAGACTTACCTGCCACGTCCATCTCTCTGGAACTCCACAGAGAGAATCCCAAATTCTTAATATACTTCAAGAACTTATCACCCATCCATTAATTATCATATGATCAAAACGTAAGGAAATTATCCTATGTCAAGGCTATTCTCCTTCAAACGCGAGCAGACTTACCTGCCACGTCCATCTCTCTGGAACTCCACAGAGAATCCCAAATTCTTAATATACTTCAAGAACTTATCACCCATCCATTAATTATCATATGATCAAAACGTAAGAAAAATTATCCTATGTCAAGCCTATTCTTCTTCAAACACGAGCAGACTTACCTGCCACGTCCATCTCTCTGGAACTCCACAGAGAAAACCCCAAATTCTTAATATACTTCAAGAACTTATCACCCATCCATTAATTATCATATGATCAAAACGTAAGGAAAATTATCCTATGTCAAGGCTATTCTCCTTCAAACACGAGCAGACTTACCTGCCACGTCCAAGTCTCTGGAACTCCACGGAGAGAAATCCAAAAATGTTGATATATTTCAAGAAACTATTATCCATCAACAAATTATCATTTAATCGGAACAAAGGGAAATTATCAACGACTTTTACCCACTTGGCACTTCTATGGAAAGAATGAATTCCGGTTCCTCTCAATACTAAAAACCTATTGCATTTTGCTACGACAGATAAGCAGGCACTTTCTCTCACGACTTTTTGATTAAAATGTACCTTTTGGTGAGCTTTTGATCTGCCCCGGACATAGATGGATAGATATACGTATATAAATAATGAGAGTGAGACTGATGGAGACACAGACAATGAGAGGCATGGACATATAAAAAAACAAGGAGAGAGAAACAAGTAGACTGAGACCATAAAAAAGGTATGGAGAGACAAAAAAAAAAAAAAAAAAAAGTATGGAGAGAAAAAAAAAAAGGTAGAGAGAGAGAGAGAAAAAAAAAGAAAGGTATGGAGAGATAAAAAAAAAAAAAAATCGGAGAGACAAACAAGCAGACTAACAAAAAAAAAAAAAAAACATGGACAGACATAGAAAAAAAAAAAAGCAGAGAGACCCAAACCTAAACGGGAAGGCCAGACCTCCACAGACCGGACCGAGGAGCAGGCCGGTTAATATTCAGGGTGAAGAGTTTCGTTTCAGAGTGTTCCGCAGACGCAAGCCCGGGCTCTTAGGGAGA
>NC_091585.1:2599922-2602052 GCF_042767895.1 Penaeus vannamei
AAACACACATATACACACAAACACCCACACACACACACACACACTCACACGCAGCGGTAAAGGAGAAAACAAAACAAAACAAAAATGAGAACAGAAAACAAAACACGAACTCAAAGCGCAAACAGGAATGTAAACAAGAGAGGCCAAAACAAAAGAGCAACAGCGCATATATTTTTTTTTCGTTTTTCTTTTTTTTTTTTTTTATCCTTAGGCGAACGAGACCCAAAAGGAATGAAAATGAAATAAGATAAATGAACAGAGCTTAAAAAAGAAAATAATAAATAAATAGATAATAAGTAATTCAAATAATTCCTTCTCCATTAAAAAAAGAATGTGAATGAGAATGATGATTGGAATAATCATGATAATAATGATAAGAACAACCATTAAAACTTGATAATTATAATAACAATAACAATTATTATAATGATCATAAAAACAGTAATCGTCATCACAATGGCAAAAGTAATGATAATTATGATGATGACGATGATAATAATGATAATGAAAAGGATAATAATAATATTAATAACAATAACAATAATGATAATAGTAGTAATAATAATGATAATAATATCAATGATTGATACAAAAAAAAAGAAAAATAATTATAATAGTAATAATGATGTTAATGATAAAAATGACCAATACAAAAAAAAAATCGTAATAGTAATAGTAATACTAATGAAAATGATAATAACAATAATTAATAACAAAAATAACACCAACAGAAAAAAAACACCAACAAAGAAACAGATAGAAAATAATAACAAAAAGATAAATAATCAAATGAATAAAGACAATACCTGGAGACCACATACGATAGATATGATAATAACAAATAAATAGATAAATAAGTAAATAATTTACCGAAAACCACATTCAAAAAATGCTAAAACAGATATCCTAAAAATAATAATAATAATAATAATAATAATAATAATAATAAAAAAGAAAGAGGAATATGATGAACAAATAAATAAGAAACAATAAAGAGGTGAATAGATAAATCACCGAAGAGGAGATACAACAGATGATGATAAAAAAAATAAATAAATAAATAAAATTAAACAGATAAACAATTAAAAAATGAAAGTAAGATAAGTAAACGAAGAAGAATAAATAAGGCAGATAAAAATGTAATAAATCATTGTACAAAGTAAATACATGAACTAAATAACGTTTGAAGAAATAAACCAACAAGATAAATCGAAATAAATGACAATCAAAAAGATCAACTGAATAAATAAATGAAATAAAAGACTTTTGAACAAATAACTGAACAATATTTAAAAAAAGGCATAAATGGCAACCGAATAAATAACAGAACAGACAAACCAAAAGAACGAAATAAACGAAAAGTCAAAAAAAAAAAAAAAGACTATCCCCCCCACCCCACTCCCACCCCCCGCCCTCCACCCTCCCACCGCCCTCCTCCTCCTTCCCCCTCCCTCCGCCGCATGCGCCCCTCCTCCTCCCCTCCTTCCCCCCATCCCCCACCCCCACCCTCACCCTCCACCCCCGCCCTCCACCTCCCGCCGCATGCGCCCTCTTCCTCCCCCTCCTCCACCCCACCCCCACCCCGCCCACCGCCCTCCACCTCCCGCCGCATGCGTCCTCCACCTCCTGCTCCTCCACCTCCCGCCGCATGCGCCCTCCATCCCCACCCCCGCCCTCCACCCCCACTTCCTGCTCCTCCACCTCCCGCCCACCGCCGTCCACCTACCCCCCCACCGCCCTCCTTCACCCTCCTCCCCCTCCACCCCTCACCCTCCACCTCCCGCCGCATGCGTCCTCCACCTCCTGCTCCCTCCACCTCCCGCCCACCCCCGTCCACCTACCCCCGCCCCCCTTCTCCTCTCCCCTCCTCCTCCCGCTCCCTCCACCTCCCTCCCTCCGCCCTCCACCTCCCGCCGCATGCGCCCTCCACCTCCCTCCACCTCCCTCCCTCCCTCCCTCCGCCTCCCGCCGGTAGCCGCCCGCGTCGCAGTCGCTGTCGCCATAAATTCGCATATGACAGGCTGGCGACCAAACCATCAATGGTTAGAGGCTTTTGTTCTTTGGTCGGCGCTCTTTGATCTCGGCGTTTGATGCCATCGGGGACGAATTTTCCATTCTCCTTTGTTCTCC
>NC_091585.1:2620052-2622552 GCF_042767895.1 Penaeus vannamei
ACAGGAGGGGGAAGGAGGAGGTGGGAAGGAGGAGAGGGAGGGGGAAGGAGGAGGGAGGAGAGGGAAGGAGGAGGAGGAGGGGGAAGCTGAGGAGGAGGAGGAGTGAGGAGGAATGGGAAGGAGGAGGAATTGGAAGGGAGGAGGAGGGGGAGGGAGGAGGGAGGAGGGGGAAGGAGGAGGAGGAGGGGGAAGGAGGAGGAGCCCGCGGAATCTCCAAAGGCGAGATGGAGGTGTTCGATAATTATGACATATTGTCCCTAATGCTCTAGTATTAGGCGAGTCCAAAGTGTTACCAAATTGCAGATCTCTCGCACCTTCCACCCTTCCCCCCTCCCCCTCTTTACCTCCCCCCCTCTTCTTCAACCCCCCCACCCCAACCCCTCTTCTTCTACCCCCCCCCCAACCCCTCTTCTCCTTCTCTCCCTCCCTCCTGTACGTCTCCTCCATCCCCCTCTTCACCTCCCTCCCCCTCTCTTAAATTTCTACTCCCCCCAAACCCCTCTTCTCCCCCTCCCCTCTGTACCTACCCCTCCTCCCTTTTCACCTCCCCCTTCCTCTTCTCCTATCCCCTGTCTTCACCTCCTCCTTTGCCCTTCCCCCTTCTTTCCATAATCTCTTCCTCCTCTCCTCCTTCTGCTTTTATTGTTTCACTTCTTCCATCTCCTTCTCTCTCTCTCTTTCCTTCCTTTTCTTTGCTCCACCATTTCATCCTCCTCTCGTTCTCTCTCCTTCCTCTGGCATGTTCTTGCCTCTTCCTTTCAGCTTCCTTGCAGAGGCTTGCCTCATCCTCTCTCTCTCGCTTCCTTCTCTTCCTCCCACTCTTCCATCGCTTCCCTCTCTTCCTCCCTCTTTCTCGCTTCCTTCTCTTCCTCCCCTTTCTTCGCTTCCTCTTCTCTTCCTCCCTCTGCTTCCTTCCTTCTCTTCCTCCCTCTTTCTCGCTTCCTTCTCTTCCTCCCTCTTTCTCACTTCCTTCCCTTCCTCCTCTTTCTCCTTCCTTCTTCCTTCCCTCCTTCTCGCTTCCTTCTCTTCCTCCTCTCCTCTTTCTTTTCGCTTCCTTCTTCTCTCTTCTTCCTCTCCCTCTTTTCTCGTTTCCTTCTCTTCCTCCCTCTTTCTCGCTTCCTCCTCTTTTCCTCCCTCTTTCTGCTTCCTTCTCTTTCCTCCTCTCTTTCTCGCTTCCTTCCCTTCCTCCCTCTCTCTCGCTTCCTTCCCTTCCTCCCTTTTTCTCGCTTCCTTCTCTCCCTCCCTCTTTCTCGCTTCCTTCTCTTTCTCCCTCTTTCTCGCTTCCCTCTCTTCCTCCCTCCTTCTCGCTTCCTTCCCTTCCTCCCTCTTTCTCGCTTCCCTCTCTTCCTCCCTCTTTCTCGCTTCCTTCTCTTCCTCCCTCTTTCTCGCTTCCTTCCCTTCCTCCCTCTTTCTCGCTTCCTTCTCTTTCTCCCTCTTTCTCGCTTCCTTCTCTTCCTCCCTCTTTCTCGCTTCCTTCTCTCCCTCCCTCTTTCTCTCTTCCTTCTCTTCCTCCCTCTTTCTCGCTTCCTTCTCTTCGTCTCTCTTTCTCTCGGTTTCGTGCGCTTTTCTTCTTCGATAAAAAAAGTTAGAACAAGAGAATGTGTCCAATTTCACACCATCTGTGTCTCCTCCTCCAATCTTTATCTCGATCTCTCGCTTCCACGCCATCATTATTATCTTATCTGTCTTCCTTACGTTTTATCTCTCTCTTTCTCACTTTATTTGGGTTTCAATATACTTATATTTCTCTCGTTTTATATTTTTCTCTTTCTCTCCCTTTCTTTTAATCTCTCTCTCTCTCTCCATTCCCCTCTGTAAACTTGTCTCATTCTCTCTCTCTCTCTCACTCACTCTTTGTTATTCTCCAATTCTCTCTCTCTCTGCCTCTCTGTCTCATCGCATATTCATCTCTCTCTCTCTCTCACTCACTTTGTTATTCTCCAATTCTCTCTCTCTCTCTGTCTCATCGCATATTCATCTCTCTCTCTCTCTCACTCACTCTTTGTTATTCTCCAATTCTCTCTCTCTCTTTGTCTCTCTATCTCATCGCATATTCATCTCTCTCTCATTTCCCGTATTTTCCCTCATTTCCTTTTTTCTATTACTAATCGAATTTCTCTCTTCCCTTTTCCTTTACCCTCCTTAATCCTTTTTACTCTTCCTAATTTTTCGAATCATTATCTCTAATTCTAATTGTTATTATGCCATGTATCTCTTTCTAAAAAAATCTAATGAAAATCTCCTCTAATCCTTATGTATGGACGTCATAAGGATCATTATGTGATGTTTGATTTAAATCTCTGTCGCGCGTTTCTGTTCCTCTGTTTACCTCGTTTACAAAAATGGAGAGAGAGAGAGAGAGAGAGAGAGAGAGAGAAAGAGAGAGAGAGAGAGAGAGAGAGAGAGAGAGAGAGAGAGAGAGAGAGAGAGAGAGAGAGACAGAGAGAGAGAGAGAGAGAGAGAGAGAGAGAGAGAGAGAGAGATTGAGAGAGAGAGAGAG
>NC_091585.1:2637552-2640052 GCF_042767895.1 Penaeus vannamei
GAACTAAACATGATGATAATGATAATAATCGTGATAATGGTGGTAAAGATGTTAAAAACAATAATGATGATAATAATGATAATAACAATGATAGTGACAAGAGGAACATCTCTTTTCTCCTGTTCCCTATTTCTTCTCCTCCCTCTCTCTCTTATTCTACACTCTTCATCTTTCTCCTCTCCCTCTCGCACTTCCTCCGCCTCCTCTTCTCTCCTTCTTCCTCCTCTTTCTCCATATCCTTCCTCACCCTTCGATTTCTAGTTCCCCCAATTTCTCCTCCTATCTCTCCTTCCTCTTTCTTTTTCTCCCTTCCTTTCTCGCCATTTCACTATTCCCCTCTGTTCCGTCTCCCTCTCCCACTGATTTTGCTTCCTTGCTCTCCTCCTTCTTCCTCCCCTCTTTCCCCTCCGTTCGTTTTCTTGTATCCCTTCCCCTTCTCCTTCCTTCTCTTCCTATCTCCTGCTCCCTTTCCCTATTGTCCTCTTCCTCTCTTCTCCTCCTTCTAGTCTTCTTTCTCCCCTTCTCTCTTTCTACTCTCCTCCCCCTTCTACCCCCCCCCCACTCTTTCTACTTCCTTACCCTCCTCCTCCTCCTCCATTCTTCCCGCCTTCTCTCCCCTCTCCTTTTTCTTCTTCTTCTCATTCTCTCCTCTTTCCTTTCCTTCCCCCTTTCCCTCTCCTCCCTCATTCTTTCCTCTCCCTTCATTCGCACCTCATCTTATTCCCTCTTTCTCCCTCTCCTCCTCCTCCCTTATTCTTTCTTCTCCCTTCATTCACACCTCATCTTATTCCCTCTTTCTCCCTCCGTCTCCCATTTATTCTCTCCCTCTCTCTCCCCTTTCCTCCTCCCTCTCTTCCCTCTCCATCTCGTTTTCTCCTCTCTCCTCCTCCCCCCCTTTCCCCACTCTCCCCCCTCCTCCACCAATTATTCTCTCCATCTCCTTCTCTCCCTCTCACCTTCCTCCCTTTCTTCCTCTTCCTCTCCCACTTATTCTCTCTCTCTCTCTCTCTACTTCTCCCTCTCTATCTCATTCTCTCCTTCTCCCTCTCACCTTCCTCCTCCTCCCTCACTTATTATCTCTCTCTCTCCCTCTCTTCCCTTCCCTCTCCGTCTCATTCTATCCTCCTCTCTCTCACCTTCCTCCTCCTCCCTCACTTATTATCTCTCTCTCTCTCTCTCTCTTCCCTTCCCTCTCCGTCTCATTCTATCCTCCTCTATCTACCTTCCTCCTCCTCCCCCACTTATCCTCTCCCTCTCTTCCCTTCCCTCTCCGTTTCATTCTATCCTCCTCTATCTACCTTCCTCCTCCTCCCCCACTTATCCTCTCCCTCTCTTTCCTTCCCTCTCCCCCTCTTCCCTCTCCGTCTCAATCGCTTCTCCTCCCACCCCCTCCCCCCCACCCCCGGGCCACATCTTCACACCTGGCCGTAATAAGCAGGTCCCACAATGATGAGGTGACGATGTGCCCCGGGCTATAGCGGACGCCGGATACACGGGCCGAGCTAATTTCGCCTCTGTGATCCCCTGGGTTAGGGTGGTTTTTCCCTTGGCTGATGGGGAGGGAGATAATGTGCCTTCATTCTATCGTTGCACGAATGGCTTGTGTGCGTGTGTGTACGCCCTTTGTGTGCGCGCGATTTCGTGTGCGTGTGTGTAGGTCTGTGTACGCCTTTTGTGTGCGCGCGATTTCGTGTGCGTGTGTGTAGGTCTGTGTACGCCTTTTGTGTGCGCGCGATTTCGTGTGCGTGTGTGTAGGTCTGTGTACGCCTTTTGTGTATGCGCGATTTCGTGTGTGTGTGTGTAGGTCTGTGTACGCCTTTTGTGTGCGTGCGATTTCGTGTGCGTGTGTGTAGGTCTGTGTACGCCTTTTGTGTGCGCGCGATTTCGTGTGCGTGTGTGTAGGTCTGTGTACGCCTTTTGTGTGCGTGCGATTTCGTGTGCGTGTGTAGGTCTGTGTACGCCTTTTGTGTGCGTGCGATTTCGTGTGCGTGTGTGTAGGTCTGTGTACGCCCTTTGTGTCTGCGTGCGATTTCGTGTGCGTGTGTGTAGGTCTGTGTACGCCTTTTGTGTGCGCGCGATTTCGTGTGCGTGTGTGTAGGTCTGTGTACGCCTTTTGTGTCTGCGTGCGATTTCGTGTGCGTGTGTGTAGGTCTGTGTACGCCTTTTGTGTGCGCGCGATTTCGTGTGCGTGTGTGTAGGTCTGTGTACGCCTTTTGTGTGCGTGCGATTTCGTGTGCGTGTATGTACGCCTTTTGTGTGCGTGCGATTTCGTGTGCGTGTGTGTAGGTCTGTGTACGCCTTTTGTGTGCGCGCGATTTCGTGTGCGTGTGTGTAGGTCTGTGTACGCCTTTTGTGTGCACGCGATTTCGTGTGCGTGTGTGTAGGTCTGTGTACGCCTTTTGTGTGCGTGCGATTTTGTGGGCGTGTGTGTAGGACTGTGTACGCCTTTTGTGTGCGTGCGCTTTCGTGTGCGTGTGTGTAGGTCTGTGTGCGCCTTTTG
>NC_091585.1:2649933-2657433 GCF_042767895.1 Penaeus vannamei
AATAACGAATTAAACGACGTTTGAATAACGAATTAAATGACGATTGAATAACGAATTAAACGACGTTTGAATAACGAATGAAATGACGTTTGAATAACGAATTAAACGACGTTTGAATAACGAATTAAACGACGTTTGAATAACGAATTAAATGACGTTTGAATAACGAATTAAACGACGTTTGAATAACGAATTAAATGACGTTTGAATAACGAATGAAATGACGTTTGAATAACGAATTAAATGACGTTTGAATAACGAATTAAACGACGTTTGAATAACGAATGAAATGACGTTTGAATAACGAATTAAATGACGTTTGAATAACGAATTAAACGACGTTTGAATAACGAATTAAATGACGTTTGAATAACGAATTAAATGACGTTTGAATAACGAATTAAATGACGTTTGAATAACGAATTAAATGACGTTTGAATAACGAATTAAATGACGTTTGAATAACGAATTAAATGACGTTTGAATAACGAATTAAACGACGTTTGAATAACGAATTAAATGACGTTTGAATAACGAATTAAACGACGTTTGAATAACGAATTAAATGACGTTTGAATAACGAATTAAATGACGTTTGAATAACGAATTAAACGACGTTTGAATAACGAATTAAATGACGTTTGAATAACGAATTAAATGACGTTTGAATAACGAATTAAACGACGTTTGAATAACGAATTAAACGACGTTTGAATAACGAATTAAACGACGTTTGAATAACGAATTAAATGACGTTTGAATAACGAATTAAACGACGTTTGAATAACGAATTAAACGACGTTTGAATAACGAATTAAATGACGTTTGAATAACGAATTAAACGACGTTTGAATAACGAATTAAATGACGTTTGAATAACGAATTAAATGACGTTTGAATAACGAATTAAACGACGTTTGAATAACGAATTAAATGACGTTTGAATAACGAATTAAATGACGTTTGAATAACGAATTAAACGACGTTTGAATAACGAATTAAACGACGTTTGAATAACGAATTAAACGACGTTTGAATAACGAATTAAATGACGTTTGAATAACGAATTAAATGACGTTTGAATAACGAATTAAATGACGTTTGAATAACGAATTAAACGACGTTTGAATAACGAATTAAATGACGTTTGAATAACGAATTAAACGACGTTTGAATAACGAATTAAATGACGTTTGAATAACGAATTAAATGACGTTTGAATAACGAATTAAACGACGTTTGAATAACGAATTAAATGACGTTTGAATAACGAATTAAATGACGTTTGAATAACGAATTAAACGACGTTTGAATAACGAATTAAACGACGTTTGAATAACGAATTAAACGACGTTTGAATAACGAATTAAATGACGTTTGAATAACGAATTAAACGACGTTTGAATAACGAATTAAATGACGTTTGAATAACGAATGAAATGACGTTTGAATAACGAATTAAACGACGTTTGAATAACGAATTAAACGACGTTTGAATAACGAATTAAATGACGATTGAATAACGAATTAAACGACGTTTGAATAACGAATGAAATGACGTTTGAATAACGAATTAAACGACGTTTGAATAACGAATTAAACGACGTTTGAATAACGAATTAAACGACGTTTGAATAACGAATTAAATGACGTTTGAATAACGAATTAAATGACGTTTGAATAACGAATTAAACGACGTTTGAATAACGAATGAAATGACGTTTGAATAACGAATTAAACGACGTTTGAATAACGAATTAAACGACGTTTGAATAACGAATTAAATGACGTTTGAATAACGAATTAAACGACGTTTGAATAACGAATTAAATGACGTTTGAATAACGAATGAAATGACGTTTGAATAACGAATTAAATGACGTTTGAATAACGAATTAAACGACGTTTGAATAACGAATGAAATGACGTTTGAATAACGAATTAAATGACGTTTGAATAACGAATTAAACGACGTTTGAATAACGAATTAAATGACGTTTGAATAACGAATTAAATGACGTTTGAATAACGAATTAAATGACGTTTGAATAACGAATTAAATGACGTTTGAATAACGAATTAAATGACGTTTGAATAACGAATTAAATGACGTTTGAATAACGAATTAAATGACGTTTGAATAACGAATTAAATGACGTTTGAATAACGAATTAAACGACGTTTGAATAACGAATTAAATGACGTTTGAATAACGAATTAAATGACGTTTGAATAACGAATTAAACGACGTTTGAATAACGAATTAAACGACGTTTGAATAACGAATTAAACGACGTTTGAATAACGAATTAAATGACGTTTGAATAACGAATTAAACGACGTTTGAATAACGAATTAAATGACGTTTGAATAACGAATTAAATGACGTTTGAATAACGAATTAAATGACGTTTGAATAACGAATTAAATGACGTTTGAATAACGAATTAAATGACGTTTGAATAACGAATTAAATGAGGTTTGAATAACGAACTAAATGACGTTTGAATAACGAATTAAACGACGTTTGAATAACGAATTAAACGACGTTTGAATAACGAATTAAACGACGTTTGAATAACGAATTAAATGACGATTGAATAACGAATTAAACGACGTTTGAATAACGAATTAAATGACGTTTGAATAACGAATTAAACGACGTTTGAATAACGAATTAAATGACGTTTGAATAACGAATTAAATGACGTTTGAATAACGAATTAAATGACGTTTGAATAACGAATTAAATGACGTTTGAATAACGAATTAAATGACGTTTGAATAACGAATTAAATGACGTTTGAATAACGAATTAAATGAGGTTTGAATAACGAACTAAATGACGTTTGAATAACGAATTAAACGACGTTTGAATAACGAATTAAATGAGGTTTGAATAACGAATTAAACGACGTTTGAATAACGAATTAAACGACGTTTGAATAACGAATGAAATGACGTTTGAATAACGAATTAAACGACGTTTGAATAACGAATTAAATGACGTTTGAATAACGAATTAAATGACGTTTGAATAACGAATTAAATGACGTTTGAATAACGAATTAAATGACGTTTGAATAACGAATTAAATGACGTTTGAATAACGAATTAAATGACGTTTGAATAACGAATTAAATGACGTTTGAATAACGAATTAAATGACGTTTGAATAACGAATTAAACGACGTTTGAATAACGAATTAAACGACGTTTGAATAACGAATTAAATGACGTTTGAATAACGAATTAAATGACGTTTGAATAACGAATTAAACGACGTTTGAATAACGAATTAAATGAGGTTTGAATAACGAATTAAATGACGTTTGAATAACGAATTAAACGACGTTTGAATAACGAATTAAACGACGTTTGAATAACGAATTAAATGACGTTTGAATAACGAATTAAACGACGTTTGAATAACGAATTAAACGACGTTTGAATAACGAATTAAACGACGTTTGAATAACGAATTAAACGACGTTTGAATAACGAACTAAATGACGATTGAATAACGAATTAAATGACGTTTGAATAACGAATTAAATGACGTTTGAATAACGAATTAAACGACGTTTGAATAACGAATTAAATGACGATTGAATAACGAATTGATTGACATTTGAACGGCGTAAAAGTGACGTTTGAATGACAAATTGCATGATATCTGAATGACGAATTGAATGGCGGTTGAACGACGAAATGGGTGACACTTGGACGAAGGTATTTGATAACGAATAAATTGACGACTTGAATCACGAAATCAGTTACGGTTGAATGATAAATTGAATGATGTTTGAAAGGCGAAATAAGTGACGCTTGAACGAAATAAACAACGCTGAAACGACACATCCATAATAACGAATGCAACGAACGACCGAAAGGGAGAAGTTGATAACACTTGATAACGAACAATAATAACAAACTAACTTGATAACAGATAAAAAACAAACACTTGATAACGAATGGAATAACGAATAAAATCACTGACCGGCGATTTCCTCTTAACTCGGGCCCGTCTTCCCCAGGAGGTGTCCTGCGACGTGAGCGTGGCGGCGGGAGAGGCAGAGCGACAGGAGTTCTCTTTCACTCTCTACGACTTCGATGGACACGGAAAAGTGACGAAGGATGTGAGTATGAAGGGGTGGAGAGGGCGAGAGGGGGGAGAAGAAGAGGGAGAGGGAGTGGGAGAAGACGGGGAGGAGGGAGAGGGAGAGGGAGAAGAGGGGGAGGGGGTAGGAGAGGGCGAGAGGGGGGAGAAGAAGAGGGAGAGGGAGTGGGAGAAGACGGGGAGGAGGGAGAGGGAGAGGGAGAGGGAGAAGAGGGGGAGGGGGTAGGAAAGGGCGAGAGGGGGGAGAAGAAGAGGGAGAGGGAGTGGGAGAAGAGGGGGAGGGAGAGGGAGTGGAAGAAGAGGGGGAGGGAGAAGAAGAGGGAGAGGGAGTGGGAGAAGACGGGGAGGAGGGAGAGGGAGAAGAGGGGGAGGGGGTAGGAAAGGGCGAGAGGGGGGAGAAGAAGAGGGAGAGGGAGTGGAAGAAGAGGGGGAGGGGGTAGGGGGTAGGAGAGGGCGAGAGGGGGTAGGAGAGGGCGAGAGGGGGGAGAAGAAGAGGGAGAGGGAGTGGGAGAAGACGGGGAGGAGGGAGAGGGAGAGGGAGAGGGAGAAGAGGGGGAGGGGGTAGGAAAGGGCGAGAGGGGGGAGAAGAAGAGGGAGAGGGAGTGGAAGAAGAGGGGGAGGGGGGAGAGGAGGGAGAGGGAGAAGAGGGGTAGGGGGTAGGAGAGGGCGAGAGGGGGTAGGAGAGGGCGAGAGGGGGTAGGAGAGGGCGAGAGGGGGGAGAAGAAGAGGGAGAGGGAGTGGGAGAAGACGGGGAGGAGGGAGAGGGAGAGGGAGAAGAGGGGGAGGGGGTAGGAGAGGGCGAGAGGGGGGAGAAGAAGAGGGAGAGGGAGTGGAAGAAGAGGGGGAGGGGGGAGAAGAGGGAGAGGGAGAGGGAGTGGAAGAAGAGGGGGAGGGGGTAGGAGAGGAAGAGGAGGGGGAGGGGGTGGGAAAGGAAGATGAGCGAGAGGAGGGAGTGGAAGAAGAGGGGGAGGGGGTAAGAATGGAAGAGGAGCGAGAGGAGGGAGAGGAAGAGGAGGGGGAGGGGGTAGGAGAGGAAGAGGAGCGAGAGGGGGTGCGAAAGGAAGAGGAGGGAGAGAGAGAGGGAGAGGAAAAGGGGGGAGAGGGGGTGGGAAAGGAAGAGGAGTGAGAAGAGGCGGGAGAAGGAGAGGAAGAGGGGGAGAAGGAAAGGAAGAGGGAGAGGGAGCGGGAGAAGAAAGAGGGGGAAGGGTGAGAAGGAGAGGAGGAGGGAGAGGGAGAAAAGGGAGTGGAGGGGGAGAGGAAGGGAAATAGGGGAAGGGGGTGACGAGGAAGGAGATGGGCAGGGGAAGGGAGAAAGTGGAACGGAGGATAAGGGAGAGAAAGATGGAGTAAGGGAGAGAGGAGAGGGGGTAAAGAGGGAGAGGAGCATGGGGAAGGAGGAGAGAGAGAGAGAGAGAGGAGGGCGGGGTAAGGGCTAGAGATAAAGGATGGGAGAGAGAGAAGAGGGAGAAGGAGAGGGGCGAAGATAGGGTGATGGGCAGTGAGAAAGAGGGGGATGGATAGGAGACGGAGAATAAGAGAGCATTAGAGAAAGAGGGAGATGGATAGGAGACGGAGGATAAGAGAGCATTAGAGAAAGAGGGGGATGGATAGCAGACGGGGAATAAGAGAGCATTAGAGAAAGAGGGAGATAGATAGGAGACGGAGGATAAGAGTGCATTAGAGAAAGAGGGGGATGGATAGGAGACGGAGAATAAGAGAGCATTAGAGAAAGAGGGAGATGGATAGGAGACGGAGGATAAGAGAGCATTAGAGAAAGAGAAGGAGGATAGAAAAAAAAAACAGGAGGTAATGGATAAGGAGAGGAACTGAGTGAGGGAAGTTGTAGGAAAGGGAAAGGGAGGGTAAAGGAGAAGTGGAGCCGGAGGGAGGGATAGATAGATAAAGAGAGAATTGATTGATGCATATATGAAATAAAAGTGCTAAATATCCGAACTATCTTTGGCCAAGGATTAGCCTGGCGAGTCCCTCCCCGGGGGCCGTGTCCCGTGGCGCCCTCTAAACCCTCGTCTCCCGCAGGATATCGCCGGCCTGGTGCGCACCATCTATGAGGCCGTCGGGTCGTCGCTGTCGTTACCGCCCAGCGGCTCCCGCACCATCAGGGTCAAGCTCACGGTGGCTCCGGAGGGCCGCAGGGGCCGCGGCCACCCCGGCCCCAGCCCCCACTCCCCCCCGCAGCCGCAGCAGGACGCGCCCGGAGACAATGGCAAGGCGGAGGACGGCGGCGAGCCCTGTAAGGCCGCCCCGGGCCGCGGCCACCGCAGGCGGAAGACGCGGCGGCGCTCCACGTCCCTGCAGCGGCACGAGCTGCTGCAGATCATCCAGGCCAACATGGAGAAGAACAACTTGTACTACACGCCGCTGCACCGCCGCCGCGACCACCTGCACCACCACGACCACCACCACAGCCGCAGGCGCCGCAGGCACGGGTGCGGCTGCGAGCACTCCGGGTCGCCGCCGGACCCCGCCGAGGTCAAGGCGCGCCTGCTGGAGCCCGAGTGCCCGTGCCGCCACACGCACTTCCACAGCCACACGCACGGCCCCTCCGCCACCGCGCCCACGGCGGCGCCCTGTCGACGGCACAACCGGTCGCACTCGCACGACCTCTCGCACGATTCGCCGCACGTGTTCCGCTACCACCTGCTCGACAAGACCTTCCAGCCGCTCCCGCCCTCCAACACGCCGGACCAGCCGCCCTCGCCACCGGCGCCCCACCACGCCCACCCGGGCCCCCCTCACCACCCACACTACCACCACCCACGGCACCACCACCACCACCACAGGTCCAGGTCGTTTGACGCGGGGGACACCCACAGGTCCTCGCCGCGGGGAAGGTCTGCCAGATCGAGTCGCGGACAGCAGCAGCAGCAGGCAAGCGAGAGCCCACAGCTGAAACAGGAGCAGCAGCCAGCCTTATCCCCGCGGCTGGAGCACGAGGGCGGGGGCGAGGTGTCCCCGCACCACACCAAGCACCGCCACAGGGAGGCGGACCACGCGAGGGCCATGGCGCAGGTGGTGGCCTGGCTGGAGCGAGGGTCGCTGCTCGACTCCCCGACGTCCACCGCCTCGCCGGACACTGGTGGCAGCGGTGGGATCGGGCTTGGCGGCGGAGGGGCCTGCAAAGAGCAGCTGCACCACGTCCACCAGCACATCCACCACCACTACCACCACTACTCCGAGAAGCAGCCTCCGCCTCTGCTGATTTGAGAGCGGGTATGCCACCACCCCAGGTCCATTGTGGTGTGGGTCACTGTGGCACGCCATCTCGGTTGCGGCTGAATGCTCACTGCTCTCCCACGCAGCTCCAGCGTAGAAGGAAGAAGTGTGAAGGTGAAAACAAAGTGCGTGAACAATGCTTTCAT
>NC_091585.1:2662433-2667433 GCF_042767895.1 Penaeus vannamei
TGCGTTTTGCCACATCATTCCTACCAAGCTTTGGGAATTCTGATTATCTTGGAAGATTTGCCTTTCCTTCTGCCTTTCAAATATATGCATAATGAAGGATTTGTGGATACCTTGCATTCACACATTTCTTTGGTATATCATCATCCTGGAAAATCTGATTTCATACATAACTTACATGCGGTATTTGACTTCAGTAATGAATTTCGGTAATACAATTTTCTCCTGGATACAGTTTCATCTCTCTAGTAATGTTAACACATTTATCACGCATTTTAATTCCATTGTAATTGGTAAATCTAGTGGTCTTGAATTCCCATGTGACATCAAACACAATCATCACCATCATCAGGGGGCTAACGCCAACGGGGGCGAATAGCTGCATCCACCCTTCGTTTCCACCTATGAGGATTCCTCATGGCAAGCCGCCAGGTAGGGACTCTGCCCAGCTCGAGGTCCTCACGACAGGCTTGATCAATCAGCCCAAACCACGACTTCCTAGGTCGTCCCACAGGCCTACTCCACCTAGGGCTGCCTCATACAGAGACAATCTGGTGGGCAGGATCATCCTGTGGGAAGCGAGCCAGGTGGCCGTACAGCCTGAGTTAGTGATCATGGATTGTCCAACAGGTCCTGTGCCAGTCTCACAGTGCAATCATTGGTTGGATACATAGTCCCGCTAACAATACCCCATGAAAGACGAGACTCGTAGGCGCAGGATAATGGCTAAGTTTCACTACCATATAGTAAAACTGGCATTATCAGGGCCTTGAAAACGCGTAGCTTGGTCTTTCAGCACGGGCACCGGCATCTCCAAATACTCTTGTTGAGAGGGTTCATGGCCCCTACTGCCAGGCCAATCCATCTGCTGACTTCCTGGTCTGACAGCCCTTAGATATGAACTACACTACCAAGGTATGTACATCTCTGTGTGACTTCAATATCCTTACCACAAGCATGTGCTGACCGAACAGGTTCTCCTAGCAAGTCCCCAAGTTCTGGATCTTGGTTTTGGACCGGGAGACCTCTAGACCCAAGGGCTTTGCTTCATTGCCACCACTAAGGTTTCCTAAGACTCAGATAGAATAGCAACATCATCAGCAAAATCAAGGTCAGTAACCTTGATATTGCCCAACGTTACTCTACAGTAGTTCTGCCCAGTATTCAGTCCATGCAAGTGTTGAAAAGTGATGGTGCAAGTACACAGCCTTGCCTCACTCCTGAACTAACAGGAAAGAAGCTCGACAGGCCCCAACACACTTTACAGCACCTTCAGTGCCAGTATACAGGCTTGCTATTAGTCCAATAATCCTTGGAATTCCTCTCAGTCTCAGGATTTCCCAGAGTGATTCCCAATGCACCGTATCAAACGCTTTCTTGAGATCTATGGAGGCTGCAAGCAGCCCACGCCCGAACTCAATGACTTGAAGCGCAAGGATATGGTCTATTGTGGACTTACCAGGAGTGAATCCAGATTGCTCCAGCCTCTGGTGCCTCACCAGGTGGTCTCTTATACATCTTAGAACGATGTGGGCAAGAACCTTGCCTGGTATACTGAGCAGTGTGATGCCTCGGTGATTGCTGCAGTCCCATCGATCCCCCTTCCCCTTCCAGAGAGGGATGACCACACCCCTCAACAGGTCAGGGGGAACCATACCGGACTGACAGATGGCAGCCAGGACAGCATGCAACCCACGCACCATAGATTCACCACCAGCCTTTAACAGTTCAGCTGGGATGCCACAGACACCCACTGCTTTACCACTCTTCAGCTTGAAGATCGCCTCCCAAACTTAGGTTAGGGAGGGTGGATCCTCACTGATGGGTGGATCCTCACTGATGGGTGGGTCCGGCAACGGAATCTCGACACTACCCGCATCCAAGTTGACTGTTGGTGGGTCAACCAGGTACAACTGCTGAAAATACTCAGCCCAATGCTCCCACACTGCAACAGGATCCGAGACAATCTGGCCACTTACTGAGCAAACTGCAGTCACCTGTGAAGATGGCATGGAGTTCAGGTTTCTCACGGCTTGGTGGACCAATAAGATTCGAAGAGTATCTTTTCAATCAAAAACTTACAACTCCCCAATATTTACAAGAGTGTGTAAAAACTTTAAAACTCCTTTACATACCAAAAAATCCATATATGAACAACACTGATCTTTCCTCATCACAAAAAGCAAAAGAAAATACGAACAGAATATTCATAAAAAATAATTTCCCTTAAGGATAATAAATTAAACTCCTAGAAAACTGCATCTCAATTATTTTATTCCTCTAGATCATGACATTTGCTTAATATACACACAATATGCACTAAAAAAGGCACTTTGAAGCCTACAGTTAGCAGTGAAAAAATATTATGCAACATTTAATCCCACAAATATAATTATATTCTCTTTACTATGAAAGTTCTTGTGATTCCTCACTTTAAAAAATAAACAAAATAATTACATTGGGCATTTTCCTGCAATATTGTATGGAATTCAAAAAGGTTGAAGACAAATAAACTTCCAGTATTCCTTTGACAATATCATATATATATATATATATATATATATATATATATATATATATATATATATATATATATATATATATATATATATATATATATATATATATAAATATATATAAATATATATATAAATATATATATAAATATATATATAAATATATATATAAATATATATATAAATATATATATAAATATAATATATAAATATAATATATAAATATAATATATAAATATAATATATATATATATATATATATATATATATATATATATATATATATATATATATATATATATATATATAAAAACAGGTGCTAATATGGTTCATTGCATTTTGTACAGTGTAAATTTTATATTACCCTATAAATGGGCTTAAAAACCATTGTGACTTGGTTTACATACAGAATTATTTACTTCACTTAATAAATTTTGGCTTCTGTGAGCTTTAATTAACATCTGTGATAAATATTTTCAATGATAAAATAGAGAGAGAGAAAAAAGGTAAATATATTAACTTTAGAGTATTTCTGAAAAAAAAAAAAAAAAGATTACAGAACATATATATACAAATACTTGATTCAAAAATTTACTCTCTATAGACCAAAGAAAATAACCTTAACCCACTGTCACCGGGAAAATGCGATGTTGACTGTGGTATTGTTTTGTGAAATGTATCTACACACATTTCTCCACGAAAACTGAAGCACCGAGGAGTCAACCACCATTCTATATGATCTATATGATTTCTACCTTCATTCAGATTTTTGGTACTTTTAATTTCTTTTTCTAATGCTATTAATATCGAGGCTATTATTTCAATTATGGACATTATAATCAATACATTATCATTAACAATACTAATAGTAATGAGAAATTCAGTAAATTATATCTGAAAACAAAGGAAAAGGGTAAAAGAAATAGGTCGGCCTAGTGATTGACTCATTGGTGACTAAGCACTAGTGGTCATCAAGATCGAATTACAATTAAAAAACTAAACTTACTGTGGCTATGGCATATACATACTATTCCTGGTGGCAGTGGGTTTATTTGTTTTATAAGAAAGTGTCTCTCTTTATACATAAATCTAGTTGTTTGATAACTTTCAACTGTAAAGGAGAAAAGTCAAATCAGATATGAATTGGAATAGAAATTATGGACATTTCTAATTGGTATAAATATCTTTCATCTTGTCACAATTGTCCACATTCTGAAGCAAAAGAACAAGGCACATACGGGATGAAGTAGAGGAGAGATGAAAGTGGAGAGGGAGAAAGAGTCAGGAGGAAAAAAAAAGGGAAGAAAGCGGGAGACAGAAAAAGAAAAAAAGGAGGCAGAATAGAACAAGGAAATGTGTATGTAGATCCATGTGTGCACATCAATATACATGCAGATCCACATGCACACATAAGCATACATACAGATCCATATTTGCAAATGAGTATGCAAACAGATCCATATGCACACATAAGTATACATACAGATCCTCATGTGCACATAAAGATAAATACAGATCCAATCACAAGTATACATACAAATCCACATTAGCACAGAAGTATACATTTACTTCCAATGCTTTTTTCAAAATGGGAAGTGATCAATAAACATAATTTTTGCAATCACATTCACACAAGACACCTTAATACACCCATAATGGACACTGCACATCAGGATTAAACCTCTACGTATCACTTTTTAGAACCTCAATTCAGTTCTAAAACTTTGGTCTTTGTTCCTTATACGTACCCTGATATTCTCTCCCGTACATAAAATCTGGAAACTAAATTCAAATCAAAGAACAATTTTTGAAATCTGAATTGACATACAAGATCAGAATCTGAAATCTAACTTGACATCAAAGAACAAATTCTGGAATCTTAACACCACTGACCAAAATCTGAATTTTGACTTGACACCAAAAACAAAATCTGAACACCAAGACCAATACTTAAAATCAACCAAACATATTGAAGAATAAAATTTTAAATGCAACTTGATAGTAAGAAAAAATCTGTATCGTAACTTGACATCTAACAACAAAACCAGAAATATATCTTGACATCAGAGGAACAGTATCTGAAAACTAAACATCAAAGAATGAAATTTGAACTCAAACACATCAAGAAAATTATGAAATATAACTAAACCCCGAGAAAATATCTGAAATCTATCTGGACACCAAGAACAAAATAAAACGTTTAACTTGACATCAAAGAATACAACTTCAAATCAAAGCACAATCTCTCTCGGACTGGCTGGCTGGACTATTAGGTCGTCAAGACTCACTTAAATTCATCAAATCATTTTAACAAACTTCATGTCAAAATGGCACAGGCCACCTTACACCTCCTGGCACAAAGTAAATAAAATATTATAAAAATGAGTAAATAACAATAGTAATATCTTAAGAAAAAAAAAATAAATACAATAAAAATTCAAATGACCGAGAAATTGCTAAAATGAATGAAAATACTTCATTTTGGGA
>NC_091585.1:2674933-2677433 GCF_042767895.1 Penaeus vannamei
AATAAGAATAAGGATGAAAATAAAAATAACAACATATATTGGATGAAGAACTAGAAGAAAAAAAATTGAGTCCACTCAGACTTCAGTGTAGAAGGTCGGCCTCTCAATGCCAATGAGCCTGAACGCTAGGGGGCCTGTATACACGATGGTGAATCCAATGGCAATGTATGTGATGAACTTGTAAAAAAGCTCTACAATGAGGCGGTGACGGCTGGTCAGGCTGCCCGATTTGTTGACATAGTCTTCTGCTTTGACCTGTGGAAAAGGGATAATGCAGTTGGTGTGTGCATCTATAGGTTATTCCCTCTCTGTTACTGGCGAGAGAACAATGACACAGGTGGAAAGGACCAAAATAAATCAAGAAAATCTTTCTCGTCCTTTTTTTAAGATATGTACATACTTGCAGTAATGATTAAAAGGATTCAATCATTATCTGTGTGACTCAAAATCATTTGCCCTACTCTTTTGTTTTTATCTGCACTTCATTTAGAAAAAATATCCTACCAAACATTAGAGGTCCCTTAGTATCATGAATTCTTAAATTTTTGTGAATAACTGTAACAGCAATAGAACAGTAATGTAGAATAAACAGAAATTCTAATATACAGCAAAGTAAAATGAGGTTACAAGTCTGCACACCCACACAAATGATTAACCCTACATTGACAGTGTAAGAATTTTCTGTGTGGCACTCATTCTGGTGACAACTCGCGACTGTCTAGCCTTTCCAGCAGGAAGTTCGCTGTGTAGAGCTGGCCCTGCTCGCTTGCTCGCTAGAGTGAGTCATGACACACATACATGTCTGAAAAGTCAGCTTTCCATGACAGCTATAGCCATGCCTATCAGTAAAAGGTTAAAGCCGTATTGCCATTTAACATCACAACCATCTTATCTACATAGAGAACAACATAACCAGTATTAATTCTGCAACTAATCATTCTTTCAACTGAATGTTTCCCTTCCTATGACTCCCAATTTTTTTACTCAGAAAAAAGAGTAAAGAATAAGCAGGCCACCAAAACCTTTTGTAATACTCAGAAAACATTCAAGTGCTCTTTTCCAGCCACACAAAGAGAACTCTAGACAGAAGGACCAACTCGCCTGGGAGCAGCAATTAATCCTCTGAATATGAGTTCTTTCATAAAAGGGATCTCAAGATTTACAGGAGAAAGACAATCTTCCGAAATTTCCTATGGAAGTCGCTTGGGGCCAATGACCCCTCCAATCAAGTATCAAATATTAAAGTGGTCAGCCACCCAGAGCTAATCTGTTGTAAAGGGTACTAACAGGTTCATAGCATTGGAAACTTTGGCTTACCACACATCAGCTAACTATCTGAACAGCACATTGATAAAAATGTTGGCAATTCAACTATAGATTTTCAGTGTTCATTAGTTTTGTTATACATAAATGTATATATAACAGCAGAATATATATATCATATATTAACATATTATAACATATGCATATATATATATAACAGCATAACATATATATAACATATGCATATAAATATAACAGCAGAACATATATATAACATATAATACATATATACAACAGAAGAACCTAACCACTGGTCATCACCATCTTAAAATGGTATGATCTCTGCCTCTCTCAACTACAGCTTTAAAATAAATAAATCTGATTACAAATAGAATCAGTGTTAATAACTTTATCTTACATGTTACAAGTAAAGCCTTTTTGTTTGATTCTCTTAACCACTAGCCGCCAGGTGGAATATATGTACATGCCATGGCTGTTGTGGACTGAAAAATGGATGGTATCGTATCATGACCATTCCCACACTATTGGCTAGTCGGACAGAGTTTGTTTTTCTCCAATTGTAGCAGCTTCATTTATATAGTAAAGATTTTAGGCAATAGCACCTGTAATGAAGGTAAACCTTCAAAATTATAATATTTCTATAAATTATAGCAAAATAACAGCTTTTATGTGCCAAATGCCACTCGCAAACCACTGAACAAGCCGGGCCAAAACAAGGGTAACTGCTGACAATCCCATTATTATGTCCACTTGCGGCATTGGGTTAATTTCCATTTTCCAACTCTGATCTTCATCCTTAATGATGGGTAAATATATAAAAGAGAAGCAGACAGTGAAAGACTGTTGCAGTAACAAGGGTACATACATACAGAAGTCAAAACAGTAATGAAAGGAAAGTTACTGGTTCAATGTGTCTGCAGGAGATTAAGCTAGAAAAAGGAAGTGTACATTTACTGGATTTATTTAGGCCCTTCCAACCTCATTTTCCCTCTTCTTCATCCTCACCATTTCCCCTTTATTCTCAGTCTCCTATTTCCTCACTTTTTACCCCCCAATTCTCTGTCTCTGTCACCCTCACCATCAACCCGCTTTTCTTCCTCTCCCTTATTCTCAACCTTTCCTCCCCAATGCCCCCTCTCCCTCGTCTTGCCCATTTCTCCCCAATCCTCATCCTTCTACCCGCATTCTCCCTTTCCTCCTCCCCTTCATTTTCACC
>NC_091585.1:2727015-2729515 GCF_042767895.1 Penaeus vannamei
AAGCAGAAGAAGGGTGACGTAGATGACGAAAGAGGAGAAGGAAGAAGAGGTGGGGAAGGAAAGGAAGAAGAAGAAGGAAGAAGATAAAGCTGCTTATGATGAGGAGGAGGAAGAGAAAGAGGTAGGACAGGAAAGGAAGAGGAAGGGGAGGAGGAAGAAAAGGACGTGGAAGATGAAAGAAGAGGACAAGGAAGAGGAGGAGTAAGGAAGAAGGAATACCCACAGGATAAACCCATCGCTTATGTATGTGAGTATTTTTTGCGTGTGTGCGTATGTATGTATGTATGTATGCTATCCACGGAGGACTCACTTGGAGCAATTTCACGGTTCAGTGACTTAGGGTGCAGGAGGAGGAGGAGGAGGAGGAAGAGGAAGGAGGAGGAGAAAGAGGAAGGAGGTGAAAGAGGAGGAGGATGAAGGTGGAGGAAGAGGAAGAGGATTAGGAGGCATTGAAGAAGGCAGAGAAGAGGAGGAAGATGAAGGTGGAGGAAGAGGAGGAGGAGGAGAGGAGGAGAAGGACGAGAGGAGGAGGAGGAAGTGGGAGGAAGGAGGAGAGAAAGAGGGGGGGGGGAGAAGGAAGGATAAAAAGAAAAGGAGGAGGAGGAAGAGGAAGCTCGTGATGGCGATAGTGGGAAAGGTAGAAAAAAAAGTGAGAAAGTGCAAAAGAAACAGAAAGAAACGCTAGAACGATGTAAGCAGAGAGAAAGAAAGAACGAACGAATGAACGATGGAAAGTAAAGGGTTAAGGGGGGGGGTAGAGAAGAAAATATGAAGGAAGAGAAGCAAAAAAAAAAAAAAAAAAAAAAAAAAGGCACTTGTGGCCTTTTCGGTCTCAGTTGAAATCCGCGCTTGGTCCTCAGTCGCTGACCTGAAGACGTTCGGAATCTTGAAAGCCATGGAGAGCGGGGTTTGTGGCTCCTTATACGGGGCAGCGCCTTCGGAAAGGGAAGGGGGAGGGAATGGAATGGGGGAGAGGGAGGGGAGGGAATGGGGAAAGGGGAATAGGGGGAGGGGGAGGGAATAGGGAAGGGGGTAGGGGAGGGGAATGGGGAAGGGAGGGGGAGGGAATGGGGAAGGGGAAGGGGAGAGCCGAGGGTAGGCTAATGGGGAAGGGAAGTTGGAGCAGCGCGTTCGGAGTGAGGAGGTGAAGGGAAGTCAGGGTCTGCGTAGGGGAGGTTGGGGCAGTGCCTTGGGAATGGAGATAAGACGTGGGGGGGGGTGGAAGCTGGAGACAGGGAAAGGGGGAGACGGGAGGGCAGGGAGTAGGGCCAGGGTAGGGGTAAGTTGGGGGCGAGGGTAAGGGGAGGGGGAGAAGGGAGGGCAGGCTAATGGGGAAGGGAGAACTGGGGAAGTTGGGACAGCGCCTTCGGAATGGGAGTGTCGAGGGAGAGGGAAGAGGGGGGGGGGTAATAGAGAAGGGAAGTTGTGGCAGGAGAGGGAGAGAGATAAAGGGGAAACAGGAAGGGAAAGTGTCTTTTCTATTACTTTTCAGTAACTGGTCTTTGCTCGTTAACATGCTCTTTCTCTTCACTGGACGAATTCTCTCTATCTCTCTCTCTCTCTCTCTCTCTCTCTCTCTCTATCTATCTATCTATCAAAATATATATATATATATATATATATATATATATATATATATATATATATATATATATATATATATATATATATATATGTATATATATATATATATATATATATATATATATATATATATATATATATATATATATATATATACACACACACACACACACCACACACACATACACACACACACATATATATACACACACATATACACACACACATACATATATATATACACACACATACACACACACACACACACACATATATATATAATACACATACATTTGTGTGTACATATATACCTAAACATCCACCCATACATATACTAAACTTTCTGTTTATTTGTCTACTGTTGTTTCTACCTCATTTTCCCTCCCATCTCTTTTTGTCTCTCTCTTCTCCTTTCCCTCTCATCTCATTCATCTTGAAATTCACCATCGTATCCTTCGACCCTCTCCCTCCTACCCCATCGCCCCCCCCCCCTCCCGCAGTCCTCAGACAGGAGGACAAGGATAACAGGGCCTCCCCCCCCCCTGCCTCCTCTCCCCCCGGACACATAGGGTTCCCTACAATTTCGTTCGGGTCAAGAACCACCTATCCCTCCCTCCCACCCCGGCCCCTCCCCCCCCCACCCCCTGGCCGGCCCTTTTCTACCCCTGCGGTTCGCTAAGAGTTCTCCCCCCCCCCCCGGCCCTCCCCTCCCCTCTCCCCTGGCCATCGAAGGGGGGTGGGGAAGAAGGGGGAGGGGGAGGGGGAGGGGAAGGATGAAGCGACTAGCGGGTCTCCCTCCTTCTCCCTCTCCTTCCCTCCCTCCTTTATGCGTGGCTTAGCACTGTCTTGGAGAAGTGAGTGAGTGTATGTATTTGTGTGTATGAGTGTGTGAGTGTGTGTGTGTGTGTGTGTGTGT
>NC_091585.1:2734617-2737117 GCF_042767895.1 Penaeus vannamei
TATATACTATATATATATATATATATATATATATATATATATATATATATATATATATATATATATATATATATATATATATATATGTATGTATACCTATATATATATATACATATACACACACACGCAAAGATACATACATACATGTACCTATATATATATATATATATATATATATATATATATATATATATATATATATATATATATATATATATATATATACATATATATGCAAAGAAACACACAGGCACACACACAATATCTATATATATATATATATATATATATATATATATATATATATATATATATATATATATATATATATATATATATATATATATATATATATATATATATATATATATATATATATATATATATATATATATATATACTATTACGGCTGGTATGTCGCTGAGAGAATTAATGGGAAGAGCAGCTCCGCTGAACTCGAATCCTCCCAATGCGGAAGCCAACATCATAGACGAAGGCAAATCTTAAGGATGTGGTCTGTTATGAACGGCTAAATGCCACGTAACAGTAGCTCGTGCTAAAGTACTACTAGTGATTGTAAATATCCTTCTGGTTAATTCATTTGTATTAATTTATCATTCATTCAATAATATAAGGCTCATTAATTCCGTTGTTATCATTAATTGTTAATTGTTCATTTACCATCGCCATTAATGTACTTTCTTCAAAGTTCATTACTCACTGTTTATTGTATTGTAATACTTTCTTAATTCTTATCCTTATCAGTTAATTATTATCAGTTATTCTTCTTCAATATCAGTTATGTATTATGTTAATTATCTTTCATTGTTAGACAAGGATTATGTTCCATTATCAAGTATTATTTAGTAATTGTAAAATTAATTATCTGTGAATTGGAAAAATTATCAATATTTACCATTTATATTTATTTCCTTCACCCATGTAAACAAAAGAAAAACAAAACAGACGAAACAACAAAATAGAAAAGATAAACAAGAATCCTACCTACGCGATATATTACTAAACTGTAATATATTGCCCTAATCCTAACGAAAGAGAAGAAATACAAACCCTACAGATGATAAAATACAGCAATGGCAGAGGGGCCAGGCCTATGGCGGCGGAGGAGCGGCCGAGGCAAACCTCCCAAGGAACGCGGGTAGGCCTCAAGACGGAGGGGGGGGGGGGGCTACAGCGCGAACACTAGCTGGCCAGTAACAAGACCCGTGAGCAATTGTCACGGGGAACTTAAACTTTATTTCATTTTCTATTTTTTTATTGCACTGCTAGTGTAATAATACAGATATATGTATGTGTGTGTATATATATATATATATATATATATATATATATATATATATATATATATATATATAGATATATCTGTATATATATATAGATATATATATATATATATATATATATATATATATATATATATATATATATATATGTATGTATATACATATACATACATATGTGTGTCTGTGTTTGTATATATATATATATATATATATATATATATATATATATATATATATATATATATATATATATATATATATACACAAATTTCTGATCTTTTTCTTACTCCTTTCTCTTTCTTCATTTTCAGTTACACTAATATATTTATATACTATATATAGCTATATATCTATAAAATTCAACAATATCTATGGTATCTACTAATCTTTTTATCTGCCTATCTCTTTCTGTTTTCCTGTCTCTCTGACGAATAATGGTCCTCTTCCACTACGTCTCTCTTTCTATCACTTTGTTTTTACTTCTCTTCCTCCACTTTTCATTTCTTTCTTCTTCCCCTTCCCTTTCTCCTACTCTATCTCTTTCTCTCTCTCCCTCTTTCCTTCTTTCTCTCTTTCAATCTCTCTCTGTCTCTCTCTCTCTCTCTCTCAACCTATCGATCTCCATGTCTCTACCTCTCCTTTTCTCTCTTTCACACTCTTTCTTTGTCTGTCTCTCTATCTATCATCTCTCTCTCTGTCTGCCATTTCACATGGGAAGTACACCTCACCACGCGACTCGTCAAGTCAAATCAAAGAGAGAAAAAAAGGTAATGGTGGTAAAACATTGCCGGCGATTTAGCCGATTAAGCGAAAAGCTTCTCTTCATGCTTGCTTACTTTGGACGAGGATTCATTTGCTTAATATTGCTCTAGAGAGAGAAATATAAGGCGTCATACAAAAATCACTAACCAGGTTTAGTTTTTAAACGCTTAAAAGGTCTCCTTAGTCCATTAGCAACACATCTTTGTAATGTATCTGAAATCAGGAGTGCTTCCTACACACAAATCGGGTCACAATGAGCATCCTAGAAACTATCGACCTGAACCCGTTTTGAATGTGACCTATTAGAAAAGGTTGCATAGAAAAGACGGCATATTATTTCGCTTTCTCAAATGAAGCAGTATAACTGACATTTACCAACTTCATATTAACGGGTTTCGACAAAAATGCCTTGACTTGTCCAAAGCTTTCGACGT
>NC_091585.1:2749617-2762117 GCF_042767895.1 Penaeus vannamei
CCCTGTTTGGGGTTTGTGTGGGCGGCATTTCCCTGCTTGGGGTTTGTGTGGGCGGCATTTCCCTGTTTGGGGTTTGTGTGGGCGGCATTTCCCTGCTTGGGGTTTGTGTGGGCGGCATTTCCCTGCTTGGGGTTTGTGTGGGCGGCATTTCCCTGCTTGGGGTTTGTGTGGGCGGCATTTCCCTGCTTGGGGTTTGTGTGGGCGGCATTTCCCTGTTTGGGGTTTGTGTGGGCGGCATTTCCCTGCTTGGGGTTTGTGTGGGCGGCATTTCCCTGCTTGGGGTTTGTGTGGGCGGCATTTCCCTGTTTGGGGTTTGTGTGGGCGGCATTTCCCTGTTTGGGGTTTGTGTGGGCGGCATTTCCCTGTTTGGGGTTTGTGTGGGCGGCATTTCCCTGCTTGGGGTTTGTGTGGGCGGCATTTCCCTGCTTGGGGTTTGTGTGGGCGGCATTTCCCTGCTTGGGGTTTGTGTGGGCGGCATTTCCCTGTTTGGGGTTTGTGTGGGCGGCATTTCCCTGTTTGGGGTTTGTGTGGGCGGCATTTCCCTGCTTGGGGTTTGTGTGGGCGGCATTTCCCTGTTTGGGGTTTGTGTGGGCGGCATTTCCCTGCTTGGGGTTTGTGTGGGCGGCATTTCCCTGTTTGGGGTTTGTGTGGGCGGCATTTCCCTGCTTGGGGTTTGTGTGGGCGGCATTTCCCTGTTTGGGGTTTGTGTGGGCGGCATTTCCCTGCTTGGGGTTTGTGTGGGCGGCATTTCCCTGTTTGGGGTTTGTGTGGGCGGCATTTCCCTGTTTGGGGTTTGTGTGGGCGGCATTTCCCTGTTTGTGTGGCTTGGTGGGCGGCATTTCCCTGTTTGGGGTTTGTGTGGGCGGCATTTCCCTGTTTGGGGTTTGTGTGGGCGGCATTTCCCTGTTTGGGGTTTGTGTGGGCGGCATTTCCCTGTTTGGGGTTTGTGTGGGCGGCATTTCCCTGTTTGGGGTTTGTGTGGGCGGCATTTCCCTGTTTGGGGTTTGTGTGGGCGGCATTTCCCTGTTTGGGGTTTGTGTGGGCGGCATTTCCCTGTTTGGGGTTTGTGTGGGCGGCATTTCCCTGTTTGGGGTTTGTGTGGGCGGCATTTCCCTGTTTGGGGTTTGTGTGGGCGGCATTTCCCTGTTTGGGGTTTGTGTGGGCGGCCATTTCCCTGTTTGGGGTTTGTGTGGGCGGCATTTCCCTGTTGGGGTTTGTGTGGGCGGCATTTCCCTGTTGGGGTTTGTGTGGGCGGCATTTCCCTGTTTGGGGTTTGTGTGGGCGGCATTTCCCTGTTTGGGGTTTGTGTGGGCGGCATTTCCCTGCTTGGGGTTTGTGTGGGCGGCATTTCCCTGTTTGGGGTTTGTGTGGGCGGCATTTCCCTGTTTGGGGTTTGTGTGGGCGGCATTTCCCTGCTTGGGGTTTGTGTGGGCGGCATTTCCCTGCTTGGGGTTTGTGTGGGCGGCATTTCCCTGTTTGGGGTTTGTGTGGGCGGCATTTCCCTGTTTGGGGTTTGTGTGGGCGGCATTTCCCTGTTTGGGGTTTGTGTGGGCGGCATTTCCCTGCTTGGGGTTTGTGTGGGCGGCATTTCCCTGTTTGGGGTTTGTGTGGGCGGCATTTCCCTGCTTGGGGTTTGTGTGGGCGGCATTTCCCTGTTTGGGGTTTGTGTGGGCGGCATTTCCCTGTTTGGGGTTTGTGTGGGCGGCATTTCCCTGTTTGGGGTTTGTGTGGGCGGCATTTCCCTGTTTGGGGTTTGTGTGGGCGGCATTTCCCTGTTTGGGGTTTGTGTGGGCGGCATTTCCCTGTTTGGGGTTTGTGTGGGCGGCATTTCCCTGCTTGGGGTTTGTGTGGGCGGCATTTCCCTGTTTGGGGTTTGTGTGGGCGGCATTTCCCTGTTTGGGGTTTGTGTGGGCGGCATTTCCCTGTTTGGGGTTTGTGTGGGCGGCATTTCCCTGCTTGGGGTTTGTGTGGGCGGCATTTCCCTGTTTGGGGTTTGTGTGGGCGGCATTTCCCTGTTTGGGGTTTGTGTGGGCGGCATTTCCCTGTTTGGGGTTTGTGTGGGCGGCATTTCCCTGCTTGGGGTTTGTGTGGGCGGCATTTCCCTGTTTGGGGTTTGTGTGGGCGGCATTTCCCTGCTTGGGGTTTGTGTGGGCGGCATTTCCCTGTTTGGGGTTTGTGTGGGCGGCATTTCCCTGTTTGGGGTTTGTGTGGGCGGCATTTCCCTGTTTGGGGTTTGTGTGGGCGGCATTTCCCTGTTTGGGGTTTGTGTGGGCGGCATTTCCCTGTTTGGGGTTTGTGTGGGCGGCATTTCCCTGCTTGGGGTTTGTGTGGGCGGCATTTCCCTGCTTGGGGTTTGTGTGGGCGGCATTTCCCTGTTTGGGGTTTGTGTGGGCGGCATTTCCCTGCTTGGGGTTTGTGTGGGCGGCATTTCCCTGTTTGGGGTTTGTGTGGGCGGCATTTCCCTGCTTGGGGTTTGTGTGGGCGGCATTTCCCTGTTTGGGGTTTGTGTGGGCGGCATTTCCCTGTTTGGGGTTTGTGTGGGCGGCATTTCCCTGCTTGGGGTTTGTGTGGGCGGCATTTCCCTGTTTGGGGTTTGTGTGGGCGGCATTTCCCTGTTTGGGGTTTGTGTGGGCGGCATTTCCCTGTTTGGGGTTTGTGTGGGCGGCATTTCCCTGCTTGGGGTTTGTGTGGGCGGCATTTCCCTGTTTGGGGTTTGTGTGGGCGGCATTTCCCTGTTTGGGGTTTGTGTGGGCGGCATTTCCCTGCTTGGGGTTTGTGTGGGCGGCATTTCCCTGTTTGGGGTTTGTGTGGGCGGCATTTCCCTGCTTGGGGTTTGTGTGGGCGGCATTTCCCTGTTTGGGGTTTGTGTGGGCGGCATTTCCCTGTTTGGGGTTTGTGTGGGCGGCATTTCCCTGCTTGGGGTTTGTGTGGGCGGCATTTCCCTGTTTGGGGTTTGTGTGGGCGGCATTTCCCTGCTTGGGGTTTGTGTGGGCGGCATTTCCCTGTTTGGGGTTTGTGTGGGCGGCATTTCCCTGCTTGGGGTTTGTGTGGGCGGCATTTCCCTGCTTGGGGTTTGTGTGGGCGGCATTTCCCTGCTTGGGGTTTGTGTGGGCGGCATTTCCCTGTTTGGGGTTTGTGTGGGCGGCATTTCCCTGTTTGGGGTTTGTGTGGGCGGCATTTCCCTGTTTGGGGTTTGTGTGGGCGGCATTTCCCTGCTTGGGGTTTGTGTGGGCGGCATTTCCCTGTTTGGGGTTTGTGTGGGCGGCATTTCCCTGTTTGGGGTTTGTGTGGGCGGCATTTCCCTGTTTGGGGTTTGTGTGGGCGGCATTTCCCTGCTTGGGGTTTGTGTGGGCGGCATTTCCCTGTTTGGGGTTTGTGTGGGCGGCATTTCCCTGTTTGGGGTTTGTGTGGGCGGCATTTCCCTGTTTGGGGTTTGTGTGGGCGGCATTTCCCTGTTTGGGGTTTGTGTGGGCGGCATTTCCCTGTTTGGGGTTTGTGTGGGCGGCATTTCCCTGCTTGGGGTTTGTGTGGGCGGCATTTCCCTGCTTGGGGTTTGTGTGGGCGGCATTTCCCTGCTTGGGGTTTGTGTGGGCGGCATTTCCCTGTTTGGGGTTTGTGTGGGCGGCATTTCCCTGTTTGGGGTTTGTGTGGGCGGCATTTCCCTGCTTGGGGTTTGTGTGGGCGGCATTTCCCTGTTTGGGGTTTGTGTGGGCGGCATTTCCCTGCTTGGGGTTTGTGTGGGCGGCATTTCCCTGTTTGGGGTTTGTGTGGGCGGCATTTCCCTGCTTGGGGTTTGTGTGGGCGGCATTTCCCTGTTTGGGGTTTGTGTGGGCGGCATTTCCCTGCTTGGGGTTTGTGTGGGCGGCATTTCCCTGCTTGGGGTTTGTGTGGGCGGCATTTCCCTGCTTGGGGTTTGTGTGGGCGGCATTTCCCTGTTTGGGGTTTGTGTGGGCGGCATTTCCCTGCTTGGGGTTTGTGTGGGCGGCATTTCCCTGTTTGGGGTTTGTGTGGGCGGCATTTCCCTGTTTGGGGTTTGTGTGGGCGGCATTTCCCTGTTTGGGGTTTGTGTGGGCGGCATTTCCCTGCTTGGGGTTTGTGTGGGCGGCATTTCCCTGCTTGGGGTTTGTGTGGGCGGCATTTCCCTGCTTGGGGTTTGTGTGGGCGGCATTTCCCTGTTGTGTGGGCGGCATTTCCCTGCTTGGGGTTTGTGTGGGCGGCATTTCCCTGTTTGGGGTTTGTGTGGGCGGCATTTCCCTGCTTGGGGTTTGTGTGGGCGGCATTTCCCTGCTTGGGGTTTGTGTGGGCGGCATTTCCCTGCTTGGGGTTTGTGTGGGCGGCATTTCCCTGTTTGGGGTTTGTGTGGGCGGCATTTCCCTGTTTGGGGTTTGTGTGGGCGGCATTTCCCTGCTTGGGGTTTGTGTGGGCGGCATTTCCCTGCTTGGGGTTTGTGTGGGCGGCATTTCCCTGTTTGGGGTTTGTGTGGGCGGCATTTCCCTGCTTGGGGTTTGTGTGGGCGGCATTTCCCTGCTTGGGGTTTGTGTGGGCGGCATTTCCCTGTTAGGGGTTTGTGTGGGCGGCATTTCCCTGCTTGGGGTTTGTGTGGGCGGCATTTCCCTGTTTGGGGTTTGTGTGGGCGGCATTTCCCTGCTTGGGGTTTGTGTGGGCGGCATTTCCCTGCTTGGGGTTTGTGTGGGCGGCATTTCCCTGTTTGGGGTTTGTGTGGGCGGCATTTCCCTGCTTGGGGTTTGTGTGGGCGGCATTTCCCTGCTTGGGGTTTGTGTGGGCGGCATTTCCCTGCTTGGGGTTTGTGTGGGCGGCATTTCCCTGTTTGGGGTTTGTGTGGGCGGCATTTCCCTGTTTGGGGTTTGTGTGGGCGGCATTTCCCTGCTTGGGGTTTGTGTGGGCGGCATTTCCCTGCTTGGGGTTTGTGTGGGCGGCATTTCCCTGTTTGGGGTTTGTGTGGGCGGCATTTCCCTGCTTGGGGTTTGTGTGGGCGGCATTTCCCTGTTTGGGGTTTGTGTGGGCGGCATTTCCCTGCTTGGGGTTTGTGTGGGCGGCATTTCCCTGTTTGGGGTTTGTGTGGGCGGCATTTCCCTGTTTGGGGTTTGTGTGGGCGGCATTTCCCTGTTTGGGGTTTGTGTGGGCGGCATTTCCCTGTTTGGGGTTTGTGTGGGCGGCATTTCCCTGCTTGGGGTTTGTGTGGGCGGCATTTCCCTGCTTGGGGTTTGTGTGGGCGGCATTTCCCTGCTTGGGGTTTGTGTGGGCGGCATTTCCCTGCTTGGGGTTTGTGTGGGCGGCATTTCCCTGTTTGGGGTTTGTGTGGGCGGCATTTCCCTGTTTGGGGTTTGTGTGGGCGGCATTTCCCTGTTTGGGGTTTGTGTGGGCGGCATTTCCCTGTTTGGGGTTTGTGTGGGCGGCATTTCCCTGTTTGGGGTTTGTGTGGGCGGCATTTCCCTGTTTGGGGTTTGTGTGGGCGGCATTTCCCTGTTTGGGGTTTGTGTGGGCGGCATTTCCCTGTTTGGGGTTTGTGTGGGCGGCATTTCCCTGTTTGGGGTTTGTGTGGGCGGCATTTCCCTGTTTGGGGTTTGTGTGGGCGGCATTTCCCTGTTTGGGGTTTGTGTGGGCGGCATTTCCCTGTTTGGGGTTTGTGTGGGCGGCATTTCCCTGTTTGGGGTTTGTGTGGGCGGCATTTCCCTGTTTGGGGTTTGTGTGGGCGGCATTTCCCTGTTTGGGGTTTGTGTGGGCGGCATTTCCCTGTTTGGGGTTTGTGTGGGCGGCATTTCCCTGTTTGGGGTTTGTGTGGGCGGCATTTCCCTGTTTGGGGTTTGTGTGGGCGGCATTTCCCTGTTTGGGGTTTGTGTGGGCGGCATTTCCCTGTTTGGGGTTTGTGTGGGCGGCATTTCCCTGTTTGGGGTTTGTGTGGGCGGCATTTCCCTGGGGTTTGTGTGGGCGGCATTTCCCTGTTTGGGGTTTGTGTGGGCGGCATTTCCCTGTTTGGGGTTTGTGTGGGCGGCATTTCCCTGTTTGGGGTTTGTGTGGGCGGCATTTCCCTGTTTGGGGTTTGTGTGGGCGGCATTTCCCTGTTTGGGGTTTGTGTGGGCGGCATTTCCCTGTTTGGGGTTTGTGTGGGCGGCATTTCCCTGTTTGGGGTTTGTGTGGGCGGCATTTCCCTGTTTGGGGTTTGTGTGGGCGGCATTTCCCTGTTTGGGGTTTGTGTGGGCGGCATTTCCCTGTTTGGGGTTTGTGTGGGCGGCATTTCCCTGTTTGGGGTTTGTGTGGGCGGCATTTCCCTGTTTGGGGTTTGTGTGGGCGGCATTTCCCTGTTTGGGGTTTGTGTGGGCGGCATTTCCCTGTTTGGGGTTTGTGTGGGCGGCATTTCCCTGTTTGGGGTTTGTGTGGGCGGCATTTCCCTGTTTGGGGTTTGTGTGGGCGGCATTTCCCTGTTTGGGGTTTGTGTGGGCGGCATTTCCCTGTTTGGGGTTTGTGTGGGCGGCATTTCCCTGTTTGGGGTTTGTGTGGGCGGCATTTCCCTGTTTGGGGTTTGTGTGGGCGGCATTTCCCTGTTTGGGGTTTGTGTGGGCGGCATTTCCCTGTTTGGGGTTTGTGTGGGCGGCATTTCCCTGTTTGGGGTTTGTGTGGGCGGCATTTCCCTGTTTGGGGTTTGTGTGGGCGGCATTTCCCTGTTTGGGGTTTGTGTGGGCGGCATTTCCCTGTTTGGGGTTTGTGTGGGCGGCATTTCCCTGCTTGGGGTTTGTGTGGGCGGCATTTCCCTGTTTGGGGTTTGTGTGGGCGGCATTTCCCTGTTTGGGGTTTGTGTGGGCGGCATTTCCCTGTTTGGGGTTTGTGTGGGCGGCATTTCCCTGTTTGGGGTTTGTGTGGGCGGCATTTCCCTGTTTGGGGTTTGTGTGGGCGGCATTTCCCTGTTTGGGGTTTGTGTGGGCGGCATTTCCCTGTTTGGGGTTTGTGTGGGCGGCATTTCCCTGTTTGGGGTTTGTGTGGGCGGCATTTCCCTGTTTGGGGTTTGTGTGGGCGGCATTTCCCTGTTTGGGGTTTGTGTGGGCGGCATTTCCCTGTTTGGGGTTTGTGTGGGCGGCATTTCCCTGTTTGGGGTTTGTGTGGGCGGCATTTCCCTGTTTGGGGTTTGTGTGGGCGGCATTTCCCTGTTTGGGGTTTGTGTGGGCGGCATTTCCCTGTTTGGGGTTTGTGTGGGCGGCATTTCCCTGTTTGGGGTTTGTGTGGGCGGCATTTCCCTGTTTGGGGTTTGTGTGGGCGGCATTTCCCTGTTTGGGGTTTGTGTGGGCGGCATTTCCCTGTTTGGGGTTTGTGTGGGCGGCATTTCCCTGTTTGGGGTTTGTGTGGGCGGCATTTCCCTGTTTGGGGTTTGTGTGGGCGGCATTTCCCTGTTTGGGGTTTGTGTGGGCGGCATTTCCCTGTTTGGGGTTTGTGTGGGCGGCATTTCCCTGTTTGGGGTTTGTGTGGGCGGCATTTCCCTGCTTGGGGTTTGTGTGGGCGGCATTTCCCTGTTTGGGGTTTGTGTGGGCGGCATTTCCCTGCTTGGGGTTTGTGTGGGCGGCATTTCCCTGTTTGGGGTTTGTGTGGGCGGCATTTCCCTGTTTGGGGTTTGTGTGGGCGGCATTTCCCTGTTTGGGGTTTGTGTGGGCGGCATTTCCCTGTTTGGGGTTTGTGTGGGCGGCATTTCCCTGTTTGGGGTTTGTGTGGGCGGCATTTCCCTGTTTGGGGTTTGTGTGGGCGGCATTTCCCTGTTTGGGGTTTGTGTGGGCGGCATTTCCCTGTTTGGGGTTTGTGTGGGCGGCATTTCCCTGTTTGGGGTTTGTGTGGGCGGCATTTCCCTGTTTGGGGTTTGTGTGGGCGGCATTTCCCTGTTTGGGGTTTGTGTGGGCGGCATTTCCCTGTTTGGGGTTTGTGTGGGCGGCATTTCCCTGTTTGGGGTTTGTGTGGGCGGCATTTCCCTGTTTGGGGTTTGTGTGGGCGGCATTTCCCTGCTTGGGGTTTGTGTGGGCGGCATTTCCCTGTTTGGGGTTTGTGTGGGCGGCATTTCCCTGCTTGGGGTTTGTGTGGGCGGCATTTCCCTGTTTGGGGTTTGTGTGGGCGGCATTTCCCTGCTTGGGGTTTGTGTGGGCGGCATTTCCCTGCTTGGGGTTTGTGTGGGCGGCATTTCCCTGTTTGGGGTTTGTGTGGGCGGCATTTCCCTGCTTGGGGTTTGTGTGGGCGGCATTTCCCTGTTTGGGGTTTGTGTGGGCGGCATTTCCCTGCTTGGGGTTTGTGTGGGCGGCATTTCCCTGTTTGGGGTTTGTGTGGGCGGCATTTCCCTGCTTGGGGTTTGTGTGGGCGGCATTTCCCTGTTTGGGGTTTGTGTGGGCGGCATTTCCCTGCTTGGGGTTTGTGTGGGCGGCATTTCCCTGTTTGGGGTTTGTGTGGGCGGCATTTCCCTGCTTGGGGTTTGTGTGGGCGGCATTTCCCTGCTTGGGGTTTGTGTGGGCGGCATTTCCCTGTTTGGGGTTTGTGTGGGCGGCATTTCCCTGCTTGGGGTTTGTGTGGGCGGCATTTCCCTGTTTGGGGTTTGTGTGGGCGGCATTTCCCTGCTTGGGGTTTGTGTGGGCGGCATTTCCCTGCTTGGGGTTTGTGTGGGCGGCATTTCCCTGTTTGGGGTTTGTGTGGGCGGCATTTCCCTGCTTGGGGTTTGTGTGGGCGGCATTTCCCTGTTTGGGGTTTGTGTGGGCGGCATTTCCCTGCTTGGGGTTTGTGTGGGCGGCATTTCCCTGTTTGGGGTTTGTGTGGGCGGCATTTCCCTCTTTGGGGTTTGTGTGGGCGGCATTTCCCTCTTTGGGGTTTGTGTGGGCGGCATTTCCCTGTTTGGGGTTTGTGTGGGCGGCATTTCCCTGTTTGGGGTTTGTGTGGGCGGCATTTCCCTGCTTGGGGTTTGTGTGGACGGCATTTCCCTGTTTGGGGTTTGTGTGGGCGGCATTTCCCTGCTTGGGGTTTGTGTGGGCGGCATTTCCCCTTTTTGGGGTTTGTGTGGGCGGCATTTCCCTGCTTGGGGTTTGTGTGGGCGGCATTTCCCTGCTTGGGGTTTGTGTGGGCGGAATTTCCCTGTTTGGGGTTTGTGTGGGCGGCATTTCCCTGTTTGGGGTTTGTGTGGGCGGCATTTCCCTGTTTGGGGTTTGTGTGGGCGGCATTTCCCTGCTTGGGGTTTGTGTGGGCGGCATTTCCCTGTTTGGGGTTTGTGTGGGCGGAATTTCCCTGTTAGGGGTTTGTGTGGGCGGCATTTCCCTGTTTGGGGTTTGTGTGGGCGGCATTTCCCTGCTTGGGGTTTGTGTGGGCGGCATTTCCCTGCTTGGGGTTTGTGTGGGCGGCATTTCCCTGTTTGGGGGTTGTGTGGGCGGCATTTCCCTGTTTGGGGTTTGTGTGGGCGGCATTTCCCTGCTTGGGGTTTTTGTAGGCGGCATTTCCCTGTTTGGGGTTTGTGTGGGCGGCATTTCCCTTTTTGGGGATTGTGTGGGCGGCATTTCCTTGCTTGGGGTTTGTGTGGGCGGCATTTCCCTGCTTGGGGTTTGTGTGGGCGGCATTTCCCTGCTTGGGGTTTGTGTGGGCGGCATTTCTCTGTTTGGGGTTTGTGTGGGCGGCATTTCCCTGTTTGGGGTTTGTGTGGGCGGCATTTCCCTGCTTGGGGTTTGTATGGGCGGCATTTCCCTGCTTGGGGTTTGTGTGGGCGGCATTTCCCTGTTTGGGGTTTGTGTGGGCGGCATTTCCCTGTTTGGGGTTTGTGTGGGCGGCATTTCCCTGTTTGGGGTTTGTGTGGGCGGCATTTCCCTGCTTGGGGTTTGTGTGGGCGGCATTTCCCTGTTTGGGGTTTGTGTGGGCGGCATTTCCCTGCTTGGGGTTTGTGTGGGCGGCATTTCCCTGCTTGGGGTTTGTGTGGGCGGCATTTCCCTGCTTGGGGTTTGTGTGGGCGGCATTTCCCTGCTTGGTGTTTGTGTGGGCGGCATTTCCCTGTTAGGGGTTTGTGTGGGCGGCATTTCCCTGTTTGGGGTTTGTGTGGGCGGCATTTCCCTGTTTGGGGTTTGTGTGGGCGGCATTTCCCTGTTTGGGGTTTGTGTGGGCGGCATTTCCCTGCTTGGGGTTTGTGTGGGCGGCATTTCCCTGCTTGGGGTTTGTGTGGGCGGCATTTCCCTGTTTGGGGTTTGTGTGGGCGGCATTTCCCTGCTTGGGGTTTGTGTGGGCGGCATTTCCCTGCTTGGGGTTTGTGTGGGCGGCATTTCCCTGCTTGGTGTTTGTGTGGGCGGCATTTCCCTGTTAGGGGTTTGTGTGGGCGGCATTTCCCTGCTTGGGGTTTGTGTGGGCGGCATTTCCCTGCTTGGTGTTTGTGTGGGCGGCATTTCCCTGTTTGGGGTTTGTGTGGGCGGCATTTCCCTGCTTGGGGTTTGTGTGGGCGGCATTTCCCTGCTTGGGGTTTGTGTGGGCGGCATTTCCCTGCTTGGGGTTTGTGTGGGCGGCATTTCCCTGCTTGGGGTTTGTGTGGGCGGCATTTCCCTGCTTGGGGTTTGTGTGGGCGGCATTTCCCTGCTTGGGGTTTGTGTGGGCGGCATTTCCCTGCTTGGGGTTTGTGTGGGCGGCATTTCCCTGTTTGGGGTTTGTGTGGGCGGCATTTCCCTGCTTGGGGTTTGTGTGGGCGGCATTTCCCTGCTTGGGGTTTGTGTGGGCGGCATTTCCCTGCTTGGGGTTTGTGTGGGCGGCATTTCCCTGTTTGGGGTTTGTGTGGGCGGCATTTCCCTGCTTGGGGTTTGTGTGGGCGGCATTTCCCTGCTTGGGGTTTGTGTGGGCGGCATTTCCCTGCTTGGGGTTTGTGTGGGCGGCATTTCCCTGCTTGGGGTTTGTGTGGGCGGCATTTCCCTGTTAGGGGTTTGTGTGGGCGGCATTTCCCTTTTTGGGGTTTGTGTGGGCGGCATTTCCCTGTTTGGGGTTTGTGTGGGCGGCATTTCCCTGTTTGGGGTTTGTGTGGGCGGCATTTCCCTGCTTGGGGTTTGTGTGGGCGGCATTTCCCTGTTTGGGGTTTGTGTGGGCGGCATTTCCCTGTTTGAGGTTTGTGTGGGCGGCATTTCCCTGTTTGGGGTTTGTGTGGGCGGCATTTCCCTGTTTGGGGTTTGTGTGGGCGGCATTTCCCTGCTTGGGGTTTGTGTGGGCGGCATTTCCCTGCTTGGGGTTTGTGTGGGCGGCATTTCCCTGCTTGGGGTTTGTGTGGGCGGCATTTCCCTGTTTGGGGTTTGTGTGGGCGGCATTTCCCTGTTTGAGGTTTGTGTGGGCGGCATTTCCCTGTTTGGGGTTTGTGTGGGCGGCATTTCCCTGTTTGGGGTTTGTGTGGGCGGCATTTCCCTGTTTGGGGTTTGTGTGGGCGGCATTTCCCTGTTTGGGGTTTGTGTGGGCGGCATTTCCCTGCTTGGGGTTTGTGTGGGCGGCATTTCCCTGTTTGGGGTTTGTGTGGGCGGCATTTCCCTGTTTGGGGTTTGTGTGGGCGGCATTTCCCTGTTTGGGGTTTGTGTGGGCGGCATTTCCCTGTTTGGGGTTTGTGTGGGCGGCATTTCCCTGTTTGGGGTTTGTGTGGGCGGCATTTCCCTGTTTGGGGTTTGTGTGGGCGGCATTTCCCTGCTTGGGGTTTGTGTGGGCGGCATTTCCCTGTTTGGGGTTTGTGTGGGCGGCATTTCCCTGTTTGGGGTTTGTGTGGGCGGCATTTCCCTGTTTGGGGTTTGTGTGGGCGGCATTTCCCTGTTTGGGGTTTGTGTGGGCGGCATTTCCCTGTTTGGGGTTTGTGTGGGCGGCATTTCCCTGCTTGGGGTTTGTGTGGGCGGCATTTCCCTGTTTGGGGTTTGTGTGGGCGGCATTTCCCTGTTTGGGGTTTGTGTGGGCGGCATTTCCCTGTTTGGGGTTTGTGTGGGCGGCATTTCCCTGTTTGGGGTTTGTGTGGGCGGCATTTCCCTGCTTGGGGTTTGTGTGGGCGGCATTTCCCTGCTTGGGGTTTGTGTGGGCGGCATTTCCCTGTTTGGGGTTTGTGTGGGCGGCATTTCCCTGTTTGGGGTTTGTGTGGGCGGCATTTCCCTGTTTGGGGTTTGTGTGGGCGGCATTTCCCTGTTTGGGGTTTGTGTGGGCGGCATTTCCCTGCTTGGGGTTTGTGTGGGCGGCATTTCCCTGCTTGGGGTTTGTGTGGGCGGCATTTCCCTGTTTGGGGTTTGTGTGGGCGGCATTTCCCTGTTTGGGGTTTGTGTGGGCGGCATTTCCCTGTTTGGGGTTTGTGTGGGCGGCATTTCCCTGTTTGGGGTTTGTGTGGGCGGCATTTCCCTGCTTGGGGTTTGTGTGGGCGGCATTTCCCTGCTTGGGGTTTGTGTGGGCGGCATTTCCCTGCTTGGGGTTTGTGTGGGCGGCATTTCCCTGCTTGGGGTTTGTGTGGGCGGCATTTCCCTGCTTGGGGTTTGTGTGGGCGGCATTTC